>NW_028300808.1:613275-681360 GCF_049724085.1 Artemia sp. Qi Xiang Cuo
CCAATTAAACCAATTTAAACAAGTAACCCAAACGGACTTAAAATCATTGGTGGGCATGCTGTTAATGAGACTAAAAGGGTAAGCGTTAACATTTTCAAAACAAATAGAGAACACCATAGGGGAAGATAATAACCTCCCAATAAACTCCATAGAAACATTACTAAAAGTATTCCGAAAGATTTTCGTTGAGACCAGTTCTACACACAAATTAAAGCACGGAACAGTATGTTTTGACTTACTTACTTAGGTCCTCCTACGCCTGGGGGCGCATAAGGCAGCAACAGTGATTCGCCACGACGACCTGTCCTGAGCCTTCAACCATAGCTCCTCCAACGACGACCTCGCCAGCTTCGCCTCCTTCATTAGCGACCTGCCAAGGGTCATTTTCGGTCTCCCTGATTTGCGGAGACCGGGGGGTGTCCAACACCATGCATCGTGCGGCAGCCTTCCTTCCCCCATTCGCAACATATGCCCCCAATACAACCATCGCCGCTTTCTAATAAGATCAAGGATGGGGGTATGATTTGTTATACGATAGATTTCATCATTTCGTATTCTTTCTGTCCAATGTATATTTAGGATAGACCTTAGGCAATTATTGTCGAATGCCTGGAGTCGTCGTTCTAGTTGAGCAGTGATGCTCCAAGTTTCGCAGCCGTACATAAGGACAGAGATAATATTGCTATTATAAATTTTAAGCTTTAACTTCTGGGAATATTTATTATTTCTCCAAACATTTCTAAGGTAGCTGAAAGCAGACCCAGCCATTGTTATTCGGCACAGTATTTCTCTTTCGGAATTGGCATCTTGCGTAAGAATGCTGCAGAGATACTTGAACTCTATCACTTCCTCAATTTTATCGTTGTTAACCAAAAGTCCTTCGGCTAATTCAGGTATGACTGCATTCGACATTTATTTGGTCTTGTTAGCATTTATGGAGAGTCCGACAGCATTTGCCATACGACCGAGTTCATTAATGTTGCGTTGCATATCATCTGGGTCGTGGGTAATAAGGGCAACATCGTCAGCAAAATCACCGTCATTGAGTTCTCTCAGTGGATTTAATTGTATACCGCCACTAAAACTGCATCCACGGAGAACAAAATCAATCACTATGGCAAACAGTAATTGTGATAGACTGCAGCCTTTCACTACAAATTACTGAAAAGAAAACCACTCCGTTTTGCCATCCTTTGTCTGTACTGTACAAATGATATCATGATATATAACTTCAATTATATGTACAATTTTAGTCGGAATTCCATAATGCACTAAAATCTTCCACATGGTTCTGCGATGTATCGAGTCGAAAGCTTTGAGAATATCCATAAATACTATAAGTAGCTGAACTTGCCATTCATTGGATTCATCCAGCAAGACTCTCAGGCTACATATCAGGTCACAACACGATCTATTCTGGCGGAATCCGTGCTGCTCATCTCTCAAAACTTTCTCCACTTTACTTTGAATCCTGTTAAGAATTATTTGGCACAGAACTTTGCTGCCAACAGACTGTAAAGCAATACCTCTCCAATTATCACACTTAGTCTTTTGTCCCTTTTTGGAGAGTTTTACAATTACTGCCTTCGACCATTCACTAGGGATTTTTTCTTCATCCCAAACACGGGAAAGAAGTTCAAATATGGGTTCGGCTAGGGCGCTTCTACCGTACTTCAGTAATTCTGGTGATATGCAATCATTGCCTGCAGCCTTTCCGTTTTTCAAAGTCTTTAGGGCCTCCTTGACTTCAATAAGTATGAGAGGTCCAGGGCATATTCCAAGATCGAACAGTGGTTCTTCAGGGATATTTAAAGTAGCTGTGGGAGGTATCTGATTTAGTACCTCGCTAAAATGCTCTTTCCTGCGTCGGACTATGTCATCAGTCTGGGTTAATAAAATGCCATCTTTGCTTTTAACTTGGGTCGACGACGCCTTTGAAATACCCGCCAACTGCTTTGCTATGGCATACACAGTTCGGCTATCTCCCCGTCTTGCGGCTGCCTCAGCCTGTTCGGCCATATTTTCGAGGTAAATCCTCCTATCATCCCTGGTTGCTGCTTTGACTTGCTTATGGAGACGCTTGTACTGCGCTTTCAGGTTGTCTACATATTTTCTAGAACAAGTCGTGCTATGGTCATACTTATCTACGAGGATTTTGAGTTGTGACCTTTGATCAATGATATCCAAACTACTTTCTGATATCCACTGCTCTTTCTTCTTCCTGTTGTAGCCCAAAACTTCTTGTGCAACCTCTTTCACGGTTTCTGCAATTTTTTCCCACTGACTATCCAGCAACACTTCGTCCCTTAGAAGGGAAAACTTGTTTGACAAAGCTGTAGTATACTTTTGCAATACGTTCGTGTCCTGCAATTTCCTCAAATTAAAGGTTTTCACTGGCCACTGGGGCTTTGACACAGTTTTTAGTTTTAACTTGAACTTGACAACAGCAAGTTGGTGATCGGAATAACAGTCGGCACCTCGAAAGGTTATAATATCCTCTAAACATCGTCGCCTGTGCCTCTCAATTAGGATATGGTCTATTTCATTTCGTGGTACACCATCAGGCGAGATCCAAGTATACATGTGAATTTGTTTATGTGGAAACCATGTGGCGCCGACGATAAGTTCATGAGTAGCGCAAAAATCGATTAGTCGCACACCATTGTCATTAATTTCCCCCAGTCCATGTTTACCGAGGATAGTTGGGGCTTAAGAAGCATCACCTCCAACTTTAGCATTAAAGTCCCCACACACAGTCACAATATCATGACGATACGTTTTTGCAACAACATTCAATAACGCGCGATAAAAGTCATCTTTGGTTTGATCACAGGCATCATTCGTTGGGGTGTACACTACAATAACTGTCAATTTGGCCTGTGAAGTGGCGAAACGGGCACGAAGAATCCGCTCACCAATTGGTTCCCAGTCCACTAGGCATTTTTGTCCCGATTACTTAGTGCCATTGCGACACCTGCTTCTTTTCTAGTCTCAAGTCCGGAATACAAGATGTGGTAAATCTCAGATTTCAAAGTCCCAAAACCAGTAAGCCTGGTCTCAGAAAGTCCAGCTATGTCAATACGGAACTTATCAAGGGTTCTCATAACACTGTTGAGTTTTCCTGGCTGTGTTTCTTGATTAACTGTTCTAACATTCCAATATCCAATACGAAAACACTCGGCCGTTTTCAAGAATCCAGTCCGGGGGCGTGCATTAGTCGTCATCACAGAAGAAGAAGAAGTCAATCCGAGGCTATCTGTTGCTGTTTCTTGAGTAATTAGTTTTTACGGTGGCGGGTTACTAGCCCACCGACCAACCAACAAATTGGAACAAAATGGTCAGCTTAGATTAGTATAAGCAGGGGTACCGCGAGCAGGTTTGACAAAACTGTCAAACCTGCTCGCGGTTTGTTTTGACAAAACTCGAAATGTTAGGGGATACTCACACAATATAATGGTATCAATGGAATCAAAATATGGGGAAGAATCTGGTAGCTTATATGATAGGATTTTGCTAAACGCTTTGTTACAAGGACTGAGCCCCCAATAATACCAAATGATAATATCGAAAAATATTCAAACATTAGAATTAACTGTTCAAGAAGTAGAGAGAATGGTTGAAATCGAAACGATTGTGGCCAACCACAATAAGTCAAGAATAAATAGTGTAGGAGAATCAATGCCGGACGATCACGAGAAATTTCACCCGCATTTTTCTCAAGAGATAATTCCCCAAAACCAAACCAAAATAGACCTTCAACCCCTACCAGGCGAAGAACTGTACGTCTTCTACTCAAAAACATGGCAGACTATTTACATAACCCACCAACTATATACTCTACACGTCAATGAACAGTGAGTCACGCAAGGGACTGTTCTACTAGAACCAGCCATGCAGGTGCAACCCCAAGTTATAATAACCGTTTGTTCGAGAGAACAAACTTAAACGCCAATGGGTCAGTAATTTATAGGAGTAACCCCCCACGCCTACCGTTGTTCCGCAACCCTTACAAACAGGGATTAGAATATGTAAACCCTCCCCCAACAGACAAAACAATTATAGCTTCCCCAACCCAAATACTCGGCAAAACATGTATCAGTTTAATACACGGAAAGTGTATCCTTCTAGATTTGAAAGCAATACAAGTAATAACAGAAGATATTTTTACCCGTCGGGAAATTTTCCGTCAATTTAAAATGAACAAATGCCGCGAACAGTAGGCAAAAAAAATTGCATCCCGCGTAATAATACTTGGCAATCAAGACAATCAAATGTCAATCAGCTTGCAAGGGAAGTTCCCACCGAACCCCAATGTCAAACATCAACATATCAAATGAAAACACAGGAAAACGAATCAGGCCCCCAAGAAAACTAACCGGGACCCGGGAGGCCAGTATTTTTATAGGTCCCTTCCAGTAGTTGTACCTTTTTTAAGTGATAACAATGATATATCACCTATATTAAATGATTTTGGTGTTACAAATATTTACTTCAAGGCACTAATAGATTCCGGTACGTCACTTAATATAATAAACTCGAATGTATTCAATAAATTATCAGTGTATATCAAGCGACAGAAAATTTTTAATATTCCCAGTTTATTTAGCGTCACAGGGCATAGGCTGGTAGCAAAAGGCTCAATACGCCTAGATGTGACAAAACATAATAGAATCTTTCCTACCAACTTCATAATATGCAATAATTTTCCATATGAGGCTATAATCGGTGCTAATTTTTTAAAATCTAATAAAGTTTTATTAGATATAGCTAATCACAGACTCGTATATCCATCCGATCCTATTCTCCAACGCGTGGAGAAAGGGGAAGCAACGGTGAATGGAATAAAAACTTTTGTATTCCGTTTCTCGTCCTGTAGGAGAAATTCCAGCGGCAAATGGATTAAGTCAATAAAAGCAAAAATAGGGAAAAGGCAGGAGTATAGGCAAGCAGAAATTAAGAAAATAGCAGAATTATGGAACGAGATAATAAACCTCAATGATTTTCCTTACAGCCAACCCCACTAGCGGAAGATTCGACGCAACCAAACGCCAATCTTAACTTAATAGAAACTAGTTCGGAAGAAAAATATTATGGATTTGAAGGGCGTAAGACAAAGATTCCCCCAAAAACAATGCAAAGAGTTCAGATATCACAAATGGTCACACGCGTAAATAATAACTCCGAAATTTGGTTTGCATCCCCGTGGGGAGAAATCCCTGAGAATCTACTTTGTGAAGAACAGATCATTTTATATGAAAGAGGGGAAGGTTTTATTTGGCTGAGAAAAACCCACGAGAATGATACAATTACATTAAAAAAGGGAACTTGTCTCGTTGAAATATAAGTTATTTCTGAGTGCGAGCGAAACGAGTAAAAACACTCCAAAAGGAGCTCTGTTAATACTATAAGTGATAGAAATCCAAGGGATAGGTACCCACTAACAAGATCCCAATTTTTGGAAAATTTTAAATTAGATCATATCCAAGATGCGGAATTAAGACAAAAATTATACGAATTGCTCTGGAACTCTAGAGATATATTTTCTACGTGTGAAGAGGACATTGGATTGATACTATTCTATGAAAATTCTATCAAAACTACAGGTTTGCCTGTAGCTAAACAACCCTATCGTATCCCTCATCCCTACAAAAATTGGTTAGAAAATAAAACCCGTCAATTAGAGAGAAACAATATTATACACCCGAGTATAAGCCCGTATTCAGCCCCTGTTATACTGGTGCCAAAAAAGAACAAGGACCTTTGGCTCGTAGTAGAATATAGAGAATTAAATAAGCAAGTAGTTAGTGATAAGTTTCCCCTGCACCGAATCGACGAAATCTTGGACTCCATTTCAAACAAAAATAAATTTTTACCTCCCTTGACCTCACACAGGGGTATCATCAAGTCAAGATAGCAGATAATGACGTTAATAAAACGCCATTTTCTACAACTGAATGCAGCTTTTATGAATCTTTGAGAATACCCTTTGGACTTAAAACTAGTTCAAGTGCACTATGTAGACCGTTGTTACATTTATTACGAGGCGTAGAGAACATTATTAATTTTGTGGATGAAGTAATTTGTGTAGGAGAAAACCCAGAGGATCATTTAGCTACATTAGCCAAAGTATTTGAAAAATTCAGGGAAGGCAACCTGAAATGTAGACCTGCAAAGGTAAATTTACTTCAACCTGAAACAAAATTTTTGGGAATGATAGTGACCCAAGGCCAAATATCACCAAAGCCCGACAAGATCAAATGCGTAGAAAATCTCAAACCCCCAAAAACTATAAAACAATTGCGAGCAATTCTAGGTTTGACCAGTGATTATAGAAAATTTATATGCTACTACGCCCAAATTGCAAAACCCCTAACGGACCTAACTAAAGGGACCCCCCAAAATATTACCTGGTTGGAGGAAGCTCCAACTTCCTTAGACACTCTCAAGAAAGCACTTACTTCTGAACCAGTATTGTCGCTACCTGAGTTTGAAAAAGGACAATTTGTGGTCACCACTGACGCCTTGGCTCTGGGCATCTGTGCAATCCTTTTACAGTTAATCCCCTTAGAAGACTACCCCGATCCCCTACAGAAACTCTCTCAGTATATAAAGAGAGTCATATGCTATTCAAGTATAACTTTATCGAAAGGCGAAAGCAATTATTCTGCAATGCAATTAGAGCTACTATCTATAATTTACCACTTAGACAAATTTAGACATTACTTGGTGGGTCGAAAATTTAAACTGCGTTTGGACCATAAAAGCCTGCAGTACCTAAGCACATTAAAAAATCCAACGGGAATTTTAGCTAGATTGATAATGAAAATCCAAGATCTAGATTACGAATTGACGAAACATTTGACGGGTAAACAAAATGTCCCCTGTGATTATTTGAGTAGATACCCAAAAGATAACTCCTCAGATAATGAAAACAAATAAATAAATGCTATAGATCCCAGTAAACAAAAACACAAGAAGAATAAACCTAAAATTCAAATAGAAGAAAACGAGATTAATCATTGCCCTTTATCGCTTGCAAATATTATAAGAAACCAAATTAGGGATGAAATGTGTTCGACTCTCATTAAATATTTTGCGAATTTTGATAATCTGCCCGATAAGTTCAAAGCCCTGAAAAGGGAAATAGATAATTTTTATTACCATTTAGAAAAAGAAATCCTTTGAAGGATAGTAACAGGAGATACAAATAGAAATCAAACTTTTATAATCCCAGGTATTACCCCTAAATTTAATAATACATGCCTTTGGATATTTTCGTTCGTATATAGGTGGGACTTTAGGGATAATTAACCCTCCACTAGTTAAAACAGTATTTTTATGTACCGTCGGCGTTAACAAAACTTAAAGATTTTGTAAGTACATGCGAAGCGTGTAGCCTGAGAAAAAATCCCCAAGCTTATCCTAACCCGCCAATGGGAAAAGTCCCGGTAGCGAGGTTCCCTTTCGATATTGTTTCATTTGATTTATATGGAACCAGTGGAGGCGTACCTGTTTCCAACAGGGGCCATACTCGCATTCTTTCAGTTATAGATCACTTTTCCGGTTTCACTTTTGCTAAAACATTGAGAAATCAAGGCGCGTACGCTAAAAGCAAAGCATTAACGAAAGTGTTTTTAAAATGTGGCATTCCTAACAAGGTTATAAGCGATAATTGAAGTAATTTTGTTTTTAAGCTAACAAAAAATATAATGAGTTTTCTTGAAGTAGAGAAATTGGCTACATCTCCTTATCATCCAAAAGCTAATGGGAAAATCGAAAACAGGAACAAAATATTTTCCATTGTCTTAAGCATTTATACAAAAGACAACAGAAATGACTTGAATCAGTTCTTACCTTATTTGACCGATGTAGTCATTACTGCCTATTCAGAAACAACTAAAGAAAGACCTTTTTATATTTTGTTTGACCGCTATTTCAGAGTATTACACGATAAAGCTGTTGAATCTCGACAAGATCATAATAATAAGGAGGATTATAAGCAAGAGTTTAAAATTAGGATGAGGAAAACCTATATAACAGTTTGAGAAGAGTTAGGAAAATATAAAAGAAACCAAGAGTTGAAAAACAAACCCAAAGTCAAAGGGAACATAAATTTTAAAATAGTAGACTGTGTCTACCTAAAAAATGAGGCAAAGGTGGAAGGCAAAACTTTCCAATAAATATTCTGAACCTTACAGAATAATCAAAAATACGACAATGATTTTACTTTTAAAATGATAAATCCCGATAACGGAAGAACATATAAGGCACATGTTAGCCAGAGAAAAAGGGCCAAATTCCCGGAAAGATGGGTATTGAGCCCCTCATCTACCAATTCGTCAGACGCGGAAGACGAAACCCCGAAGTCAATGTTAGCTGAATTAAAACCTTTTAATTTCAAACAAGACTATTTCGAAAATGACAGTGACGAGGAAAATTTTGAAGAATTCTTAGCTATGAAAAATCTGGTTGTCCCTATGAGAAAGTCTTTAATACCAGTAGCAATAAAAACCCCAAAAGGTCCAAAAAGTTCATCATTAGAAAGCTTAGAAGAGTTAGGCTATACGCTGTTCCCAAAAACCCAATTTTTTCCCAATAGAATTTCGACCCCTTGTCCCCCCAAAAGGTTTCGAGATTATATGGTATCACCAGCAACCCCGATAGAGAGACCCCTATCGTTTAGGATGAATTAAATAGAGCTATGGAAACCCCTGGTGTAGAAATAAAGAAAACTCTACCCAAGGACACAAACAAGAAAAAATTAAGAGAAGCTATTCACATAATCAATTATCCTATAAAAACAAGACAAAGTACCTTGCCTTTGACCCAAGAATCCCCTGAAGATGTAAGTCTAGGGCAATATCATGACATAACGGTGTCTAAAGTTAGGCCAAAGGAATCGTCCTCCTAGCGACAGACCATGATACAGAAAATACCCTTCCCCCCTGAAGATATGGCATTCAAAGAATGGAGACACCCTGCACAAACATTTGACTCCTCCCAAAGTTCTCAAAAATCTTTCAACTCTCCTAAAACAAGAATTCAGTATGAGGAAAGTGAAAATAAACCTTCGACTTCCAGAGGAGACGAAATATATAAAGCAAGGACATGTGATACTCAAAAATTGCAAAGGACCAGCCCGGAAAGCCCTAATGATGAATCTTCAGAGACCAGTTCTACTGAATCAGAAGATGAATCAGTTCCAGACGACCCCCAAGGCACACAAAAACGAAAACAAACTCCGGCAGTGGCCCATGCAAAAGAGGCTAAATTAAGAGGTCAAAAATTTCTACTGAAGCAATAAAAGAAGTTTGACTTAATCTCTATGGAAAAGTCTAAAAAGAATAAAACACAAGAAAGTGAAGAGGAAGTTACCACAAAATCTCGTAGAGTGGTTAAAAAACCAGATAAGTGGAAATACGTCTAGAGACCAAGAACTTAAAAACTCATAAAATAATGTTGATGCGACTTTGAGCCAGAAAAATAAGCAAAAAAATCCACAAAACAAATGTGCTTGGATACGATACGTCAATGAAAGCTATCTGTAAAAGGTTGAAGGAAATTAATAGTTAACTTTTGCATATAAGCTAAAATCCGGTTCGATAGAAAACCCTGAAGGTAGAAGCAGAACAAGAATTGTCCAACCCTTCCCCCAAAAACCTGGTGCCATCCCGTTGCTGACGGAAAGAATATGGACCAATTACTTCAGAGGCAATCGAAACTCCTAGATACGTCGGCACAATTGATGACAGAAAGATTGAAAAACGAAAACATGATAGAAGTCACACTTAAATCTCTTACCGAAGTTAAACCAAGACCATACAATACTTTCAAAAGGCATTTTTATATCTTTTCAGATCAAGTTCTTTTCTTAATGTCCCTCCTAAACCAATTTTACAACTTGAAGTACTCATCCTTTTCACCCACAAGTCTGCTTTATGGTTTTTGAATATCCCAACACCAAGTAATACTTTCAAAAGGCTTTTTTTATGTCCTTTTAGAACAAAAATCAAATATTATTAATAAAATCACATGTATTTTAAATTTGTGCATCAAATTAACAAGATTCTTCTTTAATACCACCAAATGTTTACTGAACACACACAATTTTCTCTTGGAAATAATATTTTTCATCAGTGATAACACGTTTTCAGTTCGAACTAGCTAGTTTTCTGCCAAAGATACCAAATTTTTTCTTAGAAGTAAATTTTTTTTTGTTTGTGATAACAACTTTTCTGTCAGAAGTAGCAAGTTCTGCTTAACACTAACAAACCTTCTCATCAAAGTAACAACATTTTACCTTAAAACAAACATACTTTTACTGAACACACATATTTCTCTTACAAATTAATTTTTTTCATCAGTGATAACCCTTTTTCTGTTTGAACTAACAAGTTTTCTACCAAAGATACCAAATTTTTTCTTAAAAGTAAAAATTTTTTGATTGTGATAACAACTTTTCTGTCAGAGGTAGCAAGTTTTGCTTAACACTAACAAACCTTCTCATCAAAGTAACAACATTTTACCTTAAAACTAACATACTTTTACTTAACACACACAATTTTCTATTAGAAATAATATTTTTCCGCAGTGAAAACACGCTTTCAGTTTAACTAGCAAGTTTTCTACCAAAGATGCCAAATTTTTTCTTAGAAGTAACTATTTTTTGATTGTGCTAACAACTTTTCTGTCAGAAGTAGCAAGTTGTGTACGAAAGATACCAAATTTTCTTCTTAGAAAAAACAATTTTTTTATTGTGATAACAAGTTTTCTGTCAGAATTAGCAAGTTTTGCTTAACACTAACAAACGTTCTCATCAAAGTAACAAACTTTTAACCTTAAAACTAACTTAATTTTACAGAACACACACAAATTTCTCTTAGAAAAAATATTTTTCATCAGTGAAAACACTTTTTCTGTTCGAACTAGCAAGTTTTCTACCAAAGATACCAAATTTATCTTAGAAGTAAAAATTTTGTGATTGTAATAACAACTTTTCTGTCAGAAGTAGCAAGTTTTCCTTAACACTAACAAATTCTCTCATCAAAGTAATAATAGTTTACATTATAACTAACATGCTCTTACATAACACACACAAATTTCTCTTAGAAATAATATTTTTCATCAGTGATAGCACTTTTTCTGTTGGAACTAGCAAGTTTTCTATCAAAGATCCCAAATTTTTTCTTAGAAGTAACAATTTTTGGATTTTGATGACAACTTTTCAGTCAGAAGTAGCAAGTTTTGCTTAACACTAACAAATTTTCTCATTAAATTAACAATATTTTACCTTAAAACTAACATATTCTTACTTAACATATACAAATTTCTCTTAGAAATAATATTTTTCATCAGTGGTAACACTTTTTCTGTTCTAACTAGCAAGTTTTCTGTCAAAGATACCAAATTTTTTCTTAGAAGTAATTTTTATTTGATTGTGATAACAACTTTTCTGTCAGATATAGCAAGTTTTTATTAACACTAACAAATCTTCTGTTCAAAGTAACAATATTTTAAATTAAAACTAACATACTCTTACTTACCAAACACAAATTTCACTTAGAAATAATATTTTTCGTCAGTGATAACACGTTCTCTGTTCAAACTAGCAAGTTTTCTGTCAAAGATACCATATTTTTTCTTAGAAGTAACTTTTCTTTGATTGTGATAACAACTTTTCTGTCAGAAGTAGCAAGTTTTATGCCAACAGCCCAACACCAAGCAATACTTTCAAAAGGCTTTTTTTTATGTCTTTTCAGAACAAAAATCAAATATTATTAATAAAATCATATGTATTTTAAATTTGTGCATCAAATTAACAACATTCTTCTTTAATACCATCAAATGTTTACTGAACACACACAATTTTCTCTTGGAAATAATATTTTTGATCAGCGATAACACGTTTTCAGTTCGAACTAGCTAGTTTTCTGCCAAAGATACCAAATTTTTTCTTAGAAGTAAATTTTTTTTTTGTTTGTGATAACAACTTTTCTGTCAAAGTAACAGCATTTTACCTTAAAACAAACATACTTTTACTGAACACACACATATATCTCTTAGAAATTAATGTTTTCATCAGTGATAACACGTTTTTTGCTTGAACTAGCAAGTTCTCTGCCAAAAATAACAAATTTGTTCATAGAAGTAACAATTTTTTGATTGTGATAACAACTTTTCTGTCAGAGGTAGCAAGTTTTGCTTAACACTAACAAACCTTGTCATGAAAGTAATAACATCTTACCTTAAAACTAACATACTTTTACTTAACACACACAATTTTCTCTTACAAATAATATTTTTCAGCAGTGATATCACGCTTTCTGTTCGAACTAGCAAGTTTTCTACCAAAGATACCAAATTTTTTCTTAGAAGTAACAATTTTTTGATTATGCTAACAACTTTTCTGTCAGAAGTAGCAAGTTGTCTACCAAAGATACCAAATTTTCTTCTTAGAAAAAACAATTTTTTGATTGTGATAACAACTTTTCTGTCAGAATTAGCAAGTTTTGTTTAACTAGCAAGTTTTCTGTCAAAGATACCAAATTTTTTCTTAGAAGTAACTTTTCTTTGATTGTGATAACAACTTTTCGGTCAGAAGTAGCAAGTTTTGATTAACACTAAATCTTCTCTTCAAAGTAACAACATTCTTCCTTAATACTACCAAACGTTTACTTAACAATAACAAATTTGCTCTGAGAATCATCAACTTTTCCTTAATACTAACATACTTTTACTTAAATACTCAAATTTCTCTTAGAAATAACACTTTTCGTCAGCGATAACACGTTTTCTTCTTGAAGTAGCAAGTTTTCTGTCAAAGATACTTTTTTTTCTCAGAATTATCAATTTTTTCGTTATGATAACAAGTTTTCTCTTCAAACTAGCAAGTTTTCTGCCAAAGATACCAAATTTTTTCTTAGAAGTAACAATTTTTTGATTGTGATAACAACTTAACTGTCAGAAGTAGCAAGTTTTGCTTAACACTAACAAACCTTCTCATCAAAGCAACAACATTCTTCTTTAATACTACCAAACGTTTACTTAACACACACAATTTTCTGTTAGAAATAATATTTTTCATCAGTGATAACACACTTTTTGTTCGAACTAGCAAGTTCTCTACCAAAGATACCAAATTTTATCTTAGAAATAAACATTTTTTGATTGTGATAACAACTTTTCTGTAAGAAGTAGCAAGTTTTTGTTAACACTAACAAACCTTCTCATCAAAGTAACAACATTCTTCTTTAATACTACCAAAAGAAAACTTAACACGAACAGATTTTCTCTTCGAATCATCAATTTTTCCTTAATACTTACATACTTTTACTCAAATTTCTCTTAGAAATAACACTCTTCGTCAGCGATAACAAGTTTTCTCCTTGAAGTAGCAAGTTTTCTGCCAAAGATACTCAAATTTTTTCCTAGAAGCAATAATTTTCTTATTGTGATAACAACTTTTCTGTCAGAAGTACGAAGTAGGAAGGAAACCGGTACTTCCAATACCCCTGAATTTTCTGGTTTTTCTCCTAAAAAAATTTGGTTGTTCCAAATCTTCTCGAAAGTTGACGTTTTCTGACTCATAAAAAAAGTAACTTTTCTGTCAGAAGTAGGAAGTTTTGCTTAACACAAACAAATTTTCTCATCAAAGTAACAACATTTTACCTTAAAACTAACATACTCTTAATTAACGCACACAAATTTGTCTTAGAAATAATATTTTTCGACAGTGATAACACGTTTTCTGTTTGAACTAGCAAGTTTTCTGTCAAAGATACCAAATTTTTTCTCCTTGTTCACAAGATACCAAATTTTTTCTCCTTGTTAACAATTTTTCTCCTTGAAGTAGCAAGTTTTCTGCCAAAGATACCAAATTTTTTCTTAGAAGCAATAATTTTCTTATTGTGATAACAACTTTTCTGTCAGAAGTAGGAAGTTCTGCTTAAAACAAACAAATTTTCTCATCAAAGTAACAACATTTTACCTTAAAACTAACATACTCTTAATTAACACACACAAATTTCTCTTAGAAATAATATTTTTCGTCAGTGATAACACGTTTTCTGTTCGAACTAGCAAGTTTTCTGTCAAAGATACCAAATTTTTTCTCAGAAGTAACTTTTCTTTGATTGTGATAACAACTTTTCTGTCAGAAGTAGCAAGCTTTGATTAACCCTAACAAATCTTTTCTTCAAAGTAACAACATTCTTCCTTAATACTATCAAAAGTTTACTTAAAACTAACAGATTTTCACTTTAAATCACCATCTTTTCCTCCTTGAACTTGAAAACAAGTTTTCTCCTTGAAGTAGCAAGTTTTCTGCCAAAGATACCAAATTTTTTCTTAGAAGCAATAATTTTCTTATTGTGATAACAACTTTTCTGTCAGAATTAGGAAGTTTTGCTTAACACAAACAAATTTTCTCATCAAAGTAACAACATTTTACCTTAAAACTAACATACTCTTAATTAACGCACACAAATTTCTCTTAGAAATAATATTTTTCGTCAGTGATAACACGTTTTCTGTTCGAACTAGCAAGTTTTCTGTCAAAGATACCAAATTTTTTCTCAGAAGTAACTTTTCTTTGATTGTGATAACAACTTTTCTGTCAGAAGTAGCAAGCTTTGATTAACCCTAACAAATCTTCTCTTCAAAGTAACAACATTCTCCCTTAATACTACCAAAAGTTTACTTAAAACTAACAAATTTTCACTTTAAATCACCATCTTTTCCTTAATACTAACATACTTTTACTGAACACAGTCAAATTTCTCTTTGAAATAACACTTTTCGTCATCGATAACACGTTTTCTGCTTGAAGTAGCAAGTTTTCTGTCAAAGATACTTTTTTATTCTTGGAAGTAACAGTTTTTTCGTTATAATAACAAGTTTTCGATTCGAACTAGCAAATTTTCTGTCAAAGATAACAAAAATTTTTCTCAGACGTAACTTTTCTTTGATTGTGATAACAAGTTTTCTGTCAGAAGTAGCAAGCTTTGATTAACACTAACAAATCTTCTCTTCCAAGTAACAACATTCTTCCTTAATACTACCATACGTTTACTTAACACTAACATATTTTCACTTCGAATCATTAACATTTCCTTAATACTAACATACTTTTACTTAGCACAATCAAATTTCTCTTAAAAATAACACTTTTCGTCATCGATAACACGTTTTCTGCTTGAAGTAGCAAGTTTTCTGTCAATGATACTTTTGTTTCTTAGAAGTAACAATTTTTTCGTTATGATAACAAGTTTTCTGTTCGAACTAGCAAGTTTTCTGTCAAAGAAACCAATTCTTTCTTAAAAGTAACAATTTTTCGTTACTGATAACACAATTTTTGCTAGAACCAGCAAGTTGTCCAGCAAAGATAAAAAAATTTCTTAGAAGTAACGAATTTCTTCTAACAGCACCAAGTTTTTCGTCAAACACAAAAAATCTTCTTTTCGAAGTAACAACTTTTTCCTTAATACTGACAAACTTTTACTTAACACACCCCAATTTCTCTTGGAAGTCACATTTTTTCATCAGTGATAACACGTTTTCTGCTTGAGCTTGCAAGTTTTCCCTCAAAGATACCAATTTTTTCTTAGAAGTAGCACTTTTCATTATGATGACAAGTTATCTGTTAGAAATAAAAAGTTTTAAGTTAAACGTACCAATTTTTTCTTGGTTTTAACAATTTTTTCGTTGATGATAACAATTTTTCTGTCAGAAGTAGCAAACTATCCCTAACACTAACAAATCTTCGCAACGGAGTAACAACTTTTTCTTAATACTAATAAACTTTTACATAATACTATCAAATTTCTCTTAGAAGTAACATGTTCTTAACAAGTTTTTCTTTCAAATTTAGGTTTCTCTACGTTTAAGTTAGGTTCATCTAACCTCCAAAACCATAGGTTAGGTTAGGTATAAATAAATATAAATAAATAAATAGAAACATTTCTACATGTTTAAGTGGTTTCTCTACATTTAAGTTAGGTTCATCTAACCTCAAAAACCATAGGTTAGGTTGGCTTAGGTATAAATAAATATTAATAAGAAAATAGAAACATTCTCTTTATTTTTAAGTTAGGTTAGGTTAGGTTAGCTTATCATTAGCGCGCATCTCATATAAATTGTCAAAAGTTATTAATAGTTAGATCATAAGTTCACTTACATTAGCCTGCTCTCGACTGCTCTAGACTGCTTTAGACTGCTTTAGACTGACTCCAAATTGCAAAGTCTTAACTAACTATACTATCCAATTTCGCCCGAAGTTACTTTAATGCGTTGCTAAAAAGAATATTACGTTGGAACTATTGGTAAAATAGTGTGCCCCATATTCTTATTGGACAGGGAATACACCAATTGGATGCTTCAAATTTCATATGAATTATAGCTATAAGATTTGCATTTTGGAATTTTGTTTTGACAAATAGAGTATTAATTTTGTAAATTTATTGCTAACGATATGTCACTTAGTTTCCAGGTGGCTTATAATTTATCACGGTGAAATTTGTTGTGGGATAATACAACTTAGTTACATTTGGAATACCTAACTCTAAACTTAGTTTCAGAACAATACTTTGTATCTTTCGTGGCTATTTTTTGATAATGAATTCTACCTTCTCTTGACAGTTTGGAAATTCAAGTTCTTAAAATTTAAACTACATTGTTGGTCGCCTGTCACGTTACACTTGGTCACACTGATATTTATTGCATATTTTTATGACACAGAGATGGATTTATTTATTGCTACTACACTTTCTGTTGGAAATATTATACAAAGTTAGTTCGATCAAGATAAATTTGTTTTGCTACTTTTTAAATTGGACGATCAAGCCTTATTTGATGTCTGTGGGTTACCTTGTTTTAGGTTAATGTTTTAAGTTGTTCTATTTTACTTGGGTAACTTTAATTTAGAAGGTTTGAGGTTTTTGAATTTTGATACCGTTACATATCATCCTTCCCATCGTTAACGATGTCCTCATAGTTGTGTTTACTACTTCTCTTTTTATTTTTTGAATTTTTATCCCGTTTTGTCATTGTTAATTTTTAAAATTTGGCACTTATCATTTGAATTAACTCATATTTAGTAAGACGTATATTTTTTTCATATTCCTGATTGCTTTATGTGACTACATATATGAAAACATTACTTAAAAGTCCATCACCTATTTACTCTATTTGGCAAAAGGGCCAAAGAGTATCTACTAACTACGCATTTGATTATATGAAAAAGTACGTATATATTACTTTCCTCCACCTAACACTGAAAATGCCTCTACCTGATATGCAAATAATTCTATATGATTCAATTGTCTTGCTTCTGATAAGACAATTTTTCTACTACCTGATATGATATAAATAATGAAATTATACTTTCACTATTTCTAATTCTATATAATATTTCCACCTGACGCTCTACTATTCTACTACCAGGTATAATACTGATAATGAAATTATGTGTTTATTATTTCTAAATCTACATATTGCTTTCACCTGACGCTTAATTATTCTAATACCTGATATAGTAGAAATAATGAAATTATGCATTCCTTGTTTCTAATTCTACATATTGCTTCCACCTGATGCTTTGCGGATACTGTTAGCAACTGACTTTTAAGAGCATCTTATTACATCTAAATTTTAACACACCGATATATATAAATTAAAATAATTTGCAAGGAAACAAATTTGACACATTGATAGATTTTAACTTAATATCTGATTACAACACTGGAATAATGTAGCTTGCACTTGTTTCATCTGTTTTATGAATAGTTTCTCAATATCTATTAAAGTTACATGTTAGATACATAATATTTCACACTTACTTTATCATTCTACGTCTCTATAATACTCAAATACGTTGTCACTTTATTTTGGGCTTCCATTGAATTAATTACTGGGTTGGCTAGTTGTATATGGTTTGTCTTCATGGTTTTTCACTTTTGGCACTTATTGCTCTGTGCGTGGTTTGTCACATCATATACGAGGGGTTGGTGTTATAGAGTCTTTGAAATGTTATCTGACAGTTAAGTTGTAATCACAATCAAAAAATTGTTACTTCTAAGAAAAAATTTGGTATCTTTGGCAGAAAACTTGCTAGTTTGAACAGAAAACTTGTTATCATAACGAAAAAATTGTTGCTTCTAAGAAAAAGAAGTATCTTTGACAGAAAACTTGTTATTTCAAGAAGAAAACGTGCTATGGCACACGAAAAGTGTTATTTCTAAGAGAAATTTGAGTGTTTAAGTAAAATATTTTAGTATTAAGGAAAATTTGATGATTCTCAGAGAAAATTTGTTAGTGTTAAGTAAACGTTTGGTAGTGTTAAGGAAGAATGTTGTTACTTTGAAGAGAAGATTTGTTAGTGTTAATCAAAACTTGCTACTTCTGACAGAAGAGTTGTTATCGAAATCAAAGCAAAGTTACTTCTAAGAAAAAAATTGGTATCTTTGACAGAAAACTTGCTAATTCTGACAGAAAAGTTGTTATCACAATAAAAAAATTGTTTTTTCTAAGAAGAAAATTTGGTATCTTTGGTAGACAACTTGCTACTTCTGACAGAAAAGTTGTTAGCACAATCAAAAATTTTTTACTTCTAAGAAAAAATTTGGTATCTTTGGTAGAAAACTTGCTAGTTCGAACAGAAAGCGTGATTTCACTGCTGAAAAATATTATTTGTAAGAGAAAATTGTGTGTATTCAGTAAAAGTATGTTAGTTTTAAGGTAAGATGATGTTGCTTTGATGAGAAGGTTTGTTAGTGTTAAGCAACACTTGCTACTTCTGACAGAAAAGTTGTTATCACAATCAAAAAATTTTTACTTCTAAGAAAAAATTTTGTATCTTTGGTAGAAAACTTGTTAGTTCAAACAGAAAAAGTGTTATCACTGATGAAAAAAATTAATTTCTAAGAGAAATATGTGTGTGTTCAGTAAAAGTGTGTTTGTTTTAAGGTAAAATGTTGTTACTTTGATGAGAAGGTTTGCTAGTGTTAAGCAGAACTTGCTACTTCTGACAGAAAAGTTGTTATCACAAACAAAAAAATTTTTTACTTCTAAGAAAAAATTTGGTATCTTTAGCAGAAAACTAGCTAGTTCGAACTGAAAACGTGTTATCGCTGATCAAAAATATTATTTCCAAGAGAAAATTGTGTGTGTTCAGTAAACATTTGGTGGTATTAAAGAAGAATGTTGTTAATTTGATGCACAAATTTAAAATTCATATGATTTTATTAATAATATTTGATTTTTGTTCTGAAAAGACATAAAAAAAGCCTTTTGAAAGTATTGCTTGGTGTTGGGATGTTGGGATAAAACTTGCTACTTCTGACAGAAAAGTTGTTATCGCAATAAAAGAAAAGTTACTTCTAAGAAAAAATTTGGTATCTTTGACAGAAAACTTGCTAGTTTGAACAGAGAACGTGTTATCACTGACGAAAAATATTATTTCTAAGTGAAATTTGTGTTTGGTAAGTAAGAGTATGTTAATTTTAATTTAAAATATTGTTACTTTGAAGAGAAGATTTGATAGTGTTAATAAAAACTTGCTACTTCTGACAGAAAAGTTGTTGTCACAATCAAAGAAAAGTTACTTCTAAGAAAAAATTTGGTATCTTTGACAGAAAACTTGCTAGTTAGAACAGAAAAAGTGTTACCACTGACGAAAAATATTATTTCTAAGAGAAATTTGTATGTGTTAAGTAAGAGTATGTTAGTTTTAAGGTAAAATATTGTTACTTTGATGAGAAAATTTGTTAGTGTTAAGCAAAACTTGCTACTTCTGACTGAAAAGTTGTCATCATAATCCGAAAATTGTTACTTCTAAGAAAAAAATGGGATCTTTTGTAGAAAACTTGATAGTTCGAACAGAAAAAGTGCTATCACTGATGAAAAATATTATTTCTAAGAGAAATTTGTGTGTGTTATGTAAGAGCATGTTAGTTTTAATGTAAACTATTTTTACTTTGATGAGAAAATTTGTTAGTGTTAAGGAAAACTTGCTACTTTTGACAGAAAAGTTGTTATCACAATCAAAAAATTATTACTTCTAAGATAAATTTGGTATCTTTGGTAGAAAACTTGCTAGTTCGAACAGAAAAAGTGTTTTCACTAATGAAAAATATTATTTCTAAGAGAAATTTGTGTGTGTTCAGTAAAATTATGTTAGTTTTAAGGCTAAAAGTTTGTTACTTTGATGAGAACGTTTGTTAGTGTTAAGCAAAACTTGCTAATTCTGACAGAAAAGTTGTTATCACAATCAAAAAAAAAATTCTCTAAGAAGAAAATTTGGTATCTTTCGTAGACAACTTGCTACTTCTGACAGAAAAGTTGTTAGCACAATCAAAAAATTGTTACTTCTAAGGAGAAATTTGGTATCTTTGGTAGAAAACTTGCTAGTTCGAACTGAAAGCGTGTTTTCACTGCTGAAAAATATTATTTCTAATAGAAAATTGTGTGTGTTCAGTAAAAGTATGTTAGTTTTAAGGTAAAATGTTGTTAATTTGATGTGAAGGTTTGTTAGTGTAAAGCAACACTTGCTACCTCTGACAGAAAAGTTGTTATCACAATCAAAAAATTGTTACTTCTAAGAAAAAATTTTGTATCTTTGGTAGAAAACTTGCTACTTCGAACAGAAAACGTGTTATCACTGATGAAACAAATTAATTTGTAAGAGAAATATGTGTGTTCAGTAAAAGTATGTTTGTTTTAAGGTAAAATGTTGTTACTTTGATGAGAAGGTTTGTTAGTGTTAAGCAGAACTTGCTACTTCCGACAGAAAACTTGTTATCACAAACAAAAAAAAATTATTACTTCTAAGAAAAAATTTGGTATCTTTGGCAGAAAACTAGCTAGTTCGAACTAAAAACGTGTTATCACTGATGAAAAATATTATTTCTAAGAGAAAATTGTATGTGTTAAGTAAGAATATGTTAGTTTTAAGGTAAAATATTGTTACTTTGATGAGAAAATTTTTTAGTGTTAAGCAAAAATTGCTACTTCTGACTGAAAAGTTGTCATCAAAATCCAAAAATTGTTACTTCTAAGAAAAAATTTGGGATCTTTGGTAGAAAACTTGCTAGTTCGAACAGAAAAAGTGCTATCACTGATGAAAAATATTATTTCTAAGAGAAATTTGTGTATGTTATGTAAGAGCATGTTAGTTTTAATGTAAACTATTTTTACTTTGATGAGAAAATTTGTTAGAGTTAAGGAAAACTTGCTACTTCTGACAGAAAAGTTGTTATCACAATCAAAAAATTATTACTTCTAAGATAAATTTGGTATCTTTGGTAGAAAACTTGCTAGTTTGAACAGAAAAAGTGTTTTCACTGATGAAAAATATTATTTCTAAGAGAAATTTGTGTGTGTTCAGTAAAATTATGTTAGTTTTAAGGCTAAAAGTTTGTTACTTTGATGAGAACGTTTGTTAGTGTTAAGCAAAACTTGTTAATTCTGACAGAAAAGTTGTTATCACAATCAAAAAATTGTTTTTTCTAAGAAGAAAATTTGGTATCTTTCGTAGACAACTTGCAACTCCTGACAGAAAAGTTGTTAGCACAATCAAAAAATTGTTACTTCTAAGGAGAAATTTGGTATCTTTGGTAGAAAACTTGCTAGTTCGAACTGAAAGCGTGTTTTCACTGCTGAAAAATATTATTTCTAATAGAAAATTGTGTGTGTTAAGTAAAAGTATGTTAGTTTTAAGGTAAAATGTTGTTACTTTGATGAGAAGGTTTGTTAGTGTTAAGCAAAACTTGCTACCTCTGACAGAAAAGTTGTTATCACAATCAAAAAATTGTTACTTCTAAGAAAAAATTTTGTATCTTTGGTAGAAAACTTGTTAGTTCAAACAGAAAAAGTGTTATCACTGATGAAACAAATTAATTTGTAAGAGAAATATGTGTGTTCAGTACACACACATATATAGCTCAGCAATTGTTCCTTATATGAAAAAGGATGTTCCCTCCCCATCGCATCGCTCTTAGGGCTCAAATTTGACTCTTTTTCACCACTCTACTTCTAAAAACAATAAAAACCTTTAGCGTAAAGAGCGAGGCGTTGAGGATGGTACAGCCCCTTTCATATACGGAATAATTGCTGTTCGTTTTAAGTTTTAATGTTGCTCCTTTCTCTCAGTTTAAAAAAGCTTCTTTTTTTTTAATTTCATAAAGACGATACTTCTGTTAAAATATGAAGAACCGTTTATATTGCAATTGTATCTGTCTGTCTTATATGCAAAGTAACACTAGAGACGAAAATTAAAGAACAAGAGAGAAGTGAAGAATTATGGTATAGAAAGTGATATTTGGCAGAGATAGTCACCAGTGATAAATCAATAGGGGTGGCACCATGATTGGATGATTTTTGGGGATTCGGGGAACCAATTTTTTTTGGGGGGTGACACGTAGATTTTTGGGGAAATCCCCAAAAATTCTGGGATAGTGTAAGCCCTGTTTGATTTCTAATCAGGATTATAGTTTTCTATAATCCTAAAATTATAGGGAGACATAATTAGTTCCTGTATTTTTACTAGTTGTTTTATACATGTTAAATAGGCTGTGAAGTAATAATTCTTGTCCGTTTTTAGTTTAAACTTCGCTCTTTACGTCCCTCGAAAAAACTTTTTTTTTTTAATTAATCTATTATACAGCATTGTAAGTGCCGATTAGACCAAGTAAGCCCCCCCCCCCTCGTAAGATCCAGCCTATGGGCACCCATGCGAACGCATAAGGAATTAACTCGAACGATTTCGGATGATCTAATAGTAAGAGGCCCGGTCAACCCAGGAAAGGCTTAACAGCCCTGGAATTGTTGAGCTTCAATACTACATGAAATGGCCTTTATTTTATTAATCGATTTCTTTTCAAGGTGTAGTATCATTAGAAGAACCTATTTTTATGCTGAACAAGTAATGTCAGTGTTGTCAGTTTGAGGACAATTGCCCTACAATATTTTTGCTCACCCTAGATTTTGATAAAGACTTTTTTTGGCAAATTTGCTGAAAAATTGAAAATAACTACCAAATTTTCCCTCCTAGATTTCAGAAAATTTTTCCCCCTCCCTAATTTCCGTGGATAATTTTCCCCAACCCTAAAATAGGAAGGTGCATACAGGTAACTGCAAAAGGATCGCAACTAATTATCACCCCTATAAAAAGCCAATCATGATTGCGTTTCAGGTTTTAATCAAGGCTTTTTCTTATCATTGTTATTATCATTTACTTAATTATAGTCATATACTTACTTTTCATTTACTGATCATATTTTGTCTTAAATTTTATGGTCACTCCTTGTCTTGTATTTTTTTTTTTTAGTCCCAATCACGTAACTAGAACAACTTAATATAACATTAATCTTTCGATTTATTCTGTATTTGTAATTATCATTTTGGTTCTGAGCCCCTAAAGTGCTATTTCAACCTCTCATATTATTTATCGTTATTATTTATATTATTTATAAATAATGTATTTTTTTTATATTATTTATAATATTATTTATATTATTTATCTCGTATTATTTATATTATTTTCTCAATATTATTTATCGTATTTCTATGTTAAATTATATTAGAGTTCAATTTCGAAGTTTTCATCTGTAAAATCTCAGGAGTAGTGCTGAAAGAGAGGTTTCAAATTTACTTTTTTTTGTCAAAATGCACGCAGAGGTTTTTCCCCTTTTTGGCTCGCAGATAAGTAGCAATTTTCAAATGAAAAAAATTGCTTTTAATATATTTTTCAGGCTACCATTCTAGAAGGAAACAACCCAATAGATGTGGGGATTGCTACAAAAATACTTGCAGTGTGTTTGGTAGTGGCAGTGTTGATAGTATCATCTTCATTGACAGTCTTGGGAGAAAAGCACTAATGCTCACTTCGGGTCTTATCATAAAGATATCTCTGTTAGCACTTGACACATGCTTCTACTTAAGGGTAATTTCTTTTCATTAAAACTTGTTATTTTCATCCCAAGTAAAAGATATTAATGAAAATAATTAGTTTTTCAAGGCTTTGAGCGTAAGTTCCAAAATAAAGTTAAGAAGACCAAGTCACCACGACCAGAATTAACAGCGATAAATAATATATTGAAAAGAGTCTGGAGGAATAAGAAGATAAATCTTAGAGCTGAAGTTAAAACACTTGAAGCCGAGGGAATAATGCTGTCAAGTGTTTCCTATGTTGTGGGTGCAAATTAGAAGTAGCAAATGCTCGAGTGGGGTGTGAAGAACCCTGAATTTGGTTTTAAGAGAAGCAAGAACTTCATGAACCGTTGAATATCATAGGGCTGGGGAGGAGCATATATACCTGGATTTGCCGTAGCTGGTGCTATGAAGAATGGCCAGCAGCATTATGTATAAATTGTGTGGTCGTAAAAAGTAATTAAAAAATTAAGTAAACACTGGGTCTAGAACTAGAAAAATTTGATTAAAAGAATCTTTATTAATTTTAGGTGCAATTTCATAATAAATAAAATGTATGGGCGGAAGATATTAAAGTTTTTTTTAAAGAGAATAGTCTTAATAAATAATTATTAACATTAATTTCCCTCTCTCTTGGAAACTTTCCGAATCACCTCTTATGCAAAATTTTCTAAAATTTGGAAATGTATTTTCAAAAGATTTTGAAACAAAAAATATATATATATATATATATATATATATATATATATATATATATATATATATATATATATATATATATATATATATATATATATATATATATATATATATATATACAGGGAAAATATTTTCCGTGGCGGTTTATTTGGCCAAGAAAGGTAAAGTAATATGGATGTAAAAATAATACATTTTGTTCCCTATTCCGATTGATTGTTTTGGGACTGATAAACTGCCATTTAAAATAATCATTTCTTTACTTATGATCTACCTTCAATTATTAGAAGTTGTGGAAGTTTCTGTGATTATGCAATGATCAAACTTGCTTACAGTTACCTTGCTTACAGTTCGAGGTAACGAACTGTAAGCAAGGAGCGACCTGGCTCAATGGTAACCAAAACTGTAGAAAACGGAATTTTGATACCAATAAATATATAAAAAGAATCAAATTTTAATGCTGATTTCAAACATAGAAGTTTCATCAAGTTTAGTCCTACCTATCAAAAGTTACGCACCTGAGAAAATTTGGCTTATTTTCGAAAAAAGGTAGAAAGACCCCCTAAAAATTATAGAACCTTAATGAAAATCACACCATCATATTCAGCATATCAGAAAACCCTACTGCAGAGGTTTCAACCTCCTATCTACAAAAATGTGGAATTTTGCATTTTTTTTTTGCCAGAAGAAAGATCACGGATGCGTGTTTATTTGTTTGATTGTTTGTTTTTTTCCCCCAAGGGTGATCGGATCAACCCATTGGTCCTAGAGTATCGTGGGAGGGCTAATTCAAACGGAAATTTAAACTTTTAGTGCCCCTTTTAGGTAGCCAAAAAATGGAGGGTAACTAGGCCCCCTCCCGCGCTCATTTTTTTTCCCAAAGTCACCTGATCACAATTTTGAGATAGCCGTTTTGTTCAACATGGTCGAAAATATGATAACTATGTCTTTTAGGATGATTTAATCCCCCGAAGTCCCACGGGGGAGGGCTGAAAGTTATGAACTTTACCCACTGTTAACATTTAGGCTAGTATTGGTTATTGGGAAGTATACAGACGTTTTCAGGGGGGGATTTTTTATGGTAGTGGGGGGGTGGGGAGTGGGTCAGGGGTTATGTGGGAGGATCTTTCCATGAAGGAAGTTTTTATGGGGGAAGGGATATTGCTATGAAGGGGGCGCCGGATTTCCCAGTATTATTTTTAAAAAAATATCAGAAATGATATATATAAGAAAAAACAAGTTTTTCAACTGAAAGTAAGGAGCAACATCAAAACTTAAAATGACAGAAAACATTACGTATAGGGTTGGGTTCACCCCCTAGTCAATACCTCGCTCTTTAAGCCAAAGATTTTTTAGTACTTTCATAAGAGCTATTTATTCTAATTAACGGCATTTGTCATTAAGAGGTCATTTTTAAAGAATTGGAGCAAAATTCGAATTTTAGCTTAAAGAGCAGGTATTGACAAGGGGGCGAACCCTCTAATATACGTATTAAAAATATATGAATATAGAAGTTCGTTACGTAAGTTAATTCGTAAGTTACGATTATTTATTACTAATAAAAACGTCGTAAATAAAATTAAACAGGTTTCGAGAAAGCCATTTGACCAAATAAAAGTAAAATTAATATTCAAATTTTGTTTTAATTATTCCTGTACGGTGAGCCAAAATCAAAACCTGTATTAATTCAAAAACGTTCAAAAATTAAATAAAAAAAACAAGTTTTTTTTAACTGAAAGTAAGGAACGACGTTAAAACTTAAAACGAACAGAAATTATTCCATTTATGAAAGGGGCTGCCCCCTCCTCAACGCCTCGCTCGTTACGCTAAAGTTTGACTTTCTCACAACTCTATTTTTTTTAAACAATAAAAAACTTTAGCGTAAAGAGCGAGGCGTTGAGGAGGGGACAGCCCCTTTCATATATGGAATAATTTCTGTTCGTTTTAAGTTTTAACGTCGTTCCTTACTTTCAGTTAAAAAAACTTTTTTTTTTTTTTTTTTTTAACGTAAAAGAATGGGAACCGGTGCTTGTGTCATCAGAAAATTGTCAGGTCATCTAGCGTGAGGCATTATTTTACAATTGTTTCAGTATTACAGGAAAGAAAAGTTAGTTTAACTGGTGTAATTGGTAAATTACAGTAATAGCGCAGTAATAAGTGCTCTATCTAAGTTTCTGAAAGAAACGTGATTACAGAACTTGTAAAAATGTCGAGAAATGCCAAACACTATATTGCGTGGGTGGTTTGATTTGTAGACATTAGTTTTAGTTTCTGCTCTTGTATGTTGCCTATACTCTTTGCATTGATCATCCATAGAATTTACTTGGGAGAGAAAGAGTAGATGACAACGTTCCTCAAAAGCCATCTATATGTTTCAAAAGTGTTTGTGAATTTTAGTAGACTTTAAGTTAAGCTAAATTTAATTAAAGTAAACAAAAACATGCTTTTGTGTAAAAGTAACAGTGACATTATTTTAGTGATTCTGCAAAGCACTGTAGTTCAACCAGAAAAACAAAAATCCTGTTCAAATTTTTATTTGTTGAGAACTTCAGATTTGAAGAATTTAGAACCAGACAAAATAACTCTGCAGTAACACAATAATTTTGAAATTCTTACTGTTGAAATGCTTAACTTCTTAAAAACATCAACAGTGTATCAAGTGTAACAATTAAGCCACCCAATTTTTAATTTCAATATTTAATTTCAGGACACATACGGACCTGAATCAGTTGAACCTATTTCTTGGCTACCTTTCGCATCCCTGGTAGTTTTTTATACTTCCTACTCTGGAGAATATTCTTCTGTTCCCTATATTATGCTTGCAGAATTATCACCAGTCCGATATAGAGATATCATGGGATCAATTGGCTACTTTTCTAGTAATTTACTTATCTTTGTTGTTGTTAGGACATTCCCAGAGCTCCAAAAAGGCATTGGTGACCGTGGTGCGTTTTGGCTATATGCCTGTATTCTTGCAGTTGGAGCAGTTTTTCTCATTGTGTTTGTTCCTGAATCGAATGGAAAAACCTTGGAAGATATTGAATTTTTCTTTAAAAAAGGCCCTGATCAGGAGCTTGAACTTGATTCAGTATACAAAAAAGGTATTGGCAACCCTGTGTGTCTAGATGTATTCAGCATGGATACCTAGAAAAAACATACAGTAGCTATAATTGTTAGGAACATTTTAATTTAATCAATCGGAAAGTCTTAGACGGAATATATAGCGCTCCTTAAGAAGAATTTCACAACCTGAGAGTTCAATATTCAGTAATACGCATATGTGCCTGTGACGTTTTCTTTGGCAAATTGTATATTTTTTTTTCACATTCTGGAATTTGCATAATACTGTTATTTTTTACTATTTATTGTTGTTTGTTTTTACACTGTTTATTTTCTGCTTACAAATTTTTTTATAATATTTTACACTGTTTATTTGCAATTAGTTTTCTACTATAATGTGAAATTCAACTTAACAAAATAATTTCACTCTTAGATTAAAGATTGGTCTCAACCATCAGACCCCTTTAGCTGATACTTTTATAGATTATGAACAGGCATTTGATTCAACTGATAAAAAGAGCTTTAGTGCGGGTTCTATCCTTAAATGGTAAAGGAGGTAAGTATATTAAAGGCATTAGGGCTACTTACAATAATCATATTCTGGGGTTAAGGTAGGTAATGAAGAAGGTGGATGATTTGGTGCGGAATTAGAGTTAAGCAGAGTTTTGTTCTATCCCCGTTAAAGTGGATTGGTTTGATTGACTTTGTCCTGAGGAACACAAAAGAGACTGTAGAAGAACATGGTTGCAAACAGGAGGTTAAGATTCTTTTAGATTTTGCAGGTAATTTGAATTCTCTAGATAAAAATATCAGCGAAATACATTTTTGTACTTTTGGGAGTTGGGGGTGTAAGAATAGGTTTTAAAATAAACTTCAAGAAGACTTTGTCTTTTAGACTAAGAATAAATAAGGGGGGAGAGGGGTTTTTAGATAACTAGAAATCTAGTCACGTGGATACTCCTACCTACCTGAATAGTGTTAATAGTAAACATGGTGGATGAAGTGCAGATGCAGAAGTAGAATAGCCTTGGCATAAAATTTATTCACCATTGACAAAAGGTGGAAGAATAGTTAGATAAAATTTGTTAATTAAAATAAAAATATTGGAAGCCACAGTCATAAGGTCCAGTATGGCTCTAAAACATAGGTGCTTCGAAAGTCTGGGGAAGATATAGGCACTCGTTTGAATGACCGTATGTAAACAGAAACAGTAAGATATACGAAAAATGTGGTTTGATTCTAGTTACTAGGTCTATAAGAATAATTTCAAGGAAATTGGATACCCACTTTGGGTAGAGAGTGAAGCTTTAAATATGTAAGGATGGAGAAGGAGCGTAAGTAGCTGTATTGGTCTTAGGTGGCTTGGGGCTTCAGGAAGTTGCCGGTGGTAATACTAGTAGTATATTTTTGAAATTGCACAAGAAATACATTTAAAGAATTTTTCAAGTTTTTACTGAGACAAGGGTTGATAAAGACAGTAAATTTGCGCTATTTGTAGTGATTTTTTCCCCAAAATAACAGCAAATGAGTATACCTAAGACAACCGTACTGTGTAGTCTTTTCTGTTGAAGTTAGTACGTTATGGAAAAAAGATTACCTTCACGCAAAATTTTCTATTTTTGCATCATAATTTGCAGTTCATATATCTTTTTGGTGTTACACGCACAAATAGTTTCTGAAGGCAGTACTTTTTTTGGTTGTTGCACTTTTTGACGTTTAGATAGTGAATTTGAAGTTTTAAATGGTGCAGTTATCGTGTTGTCTTACACTATAAAGGTCTATATTTATCGGTAATTTTAACCATTGACCATTGACGATTGACCACGGAATAATTTCTGTTCGTTTTAAGTTTTAATGTTGCTAGTAAGGATCTAGGTATTACTTCAGGGGGAGCACCACTGCTGGCATCTATAATTGAGTCTAACGGGACAGGGTCAATGACACCTTTTTCAAGGTCAATCAGGGGATTTTTCTAACCCTATTGACTCCGGTACGAAGTTTGCACATGCGCACTGAATACTTAACCTGAATCAATGGTATTGATCTATGAAGGGGACATAATTTATGCATGTTTCTGTTCTGTTTGTTGATGGTTATTTGATGTTTTTTTCATGGTTTGATGTTTTTGATGGTTATTTGATGTTTTTTCATGGTTTGATGTTGTTTGATGGTTATTTGATGTTTTTTCCTGGTTTGATGTTGTTTGATGGTTATTTGATGTTTTTTCATGGTTTGATGTTGTTTGATGGTTATTTGATGTTTTTTTCATGGTTATATGATGGTTTCTGTTCTGTTTGTTGATGGTTGTTTGATGGTTATGAGTGTTGGTCAATTTATTTGTTGTTTCTTTGGATGTACACATAAGTTCAACAACAATTGCTGGATAATCGATTATCACGGGACAAGATCCCGTGTCTCTTTCTAGACCAATCAGGGGAGTCTGAAATACTAAAGGGACATGATTGCAGTTAATACAAGGTAGGATTTTTGCTATAGTCGTTATTAGTGTGAGAATAGAAATCAAGGAGTGAGACCAGTTTGACTTTACTCATTAAGATATATTTGTAATAATGAGTGGAATGTTTACACTATTAGAAGTTGATAGTGGAGTTGGTAGCAATGATACAAGAGCCCCAAACATTGCGGGGGAAATCAAAAGAGGATCACGACTTTGTCTGGAATGGGATGAAGTATATGCAAGATATGTGTTATCTTTCAGCAAATTTAAAATGGAGGATCAATTATGCTTCGCCGCAAAAGTTGATATAGCACATGTGAATAACCTTCAAAGTGCTTTAAAAGCAATAGTGAAGCATATAGAAGACAATAAGTTATATCGCTAACTGTACATGTGTAATATATATTATTGTTGTTATTATACATTAAAATTGTTTCGAAATCGAAAATGTCACCCTTTTGTTGGAATCTTCTCGAGGTAGAACGAATCAAGGTTAGTCTAGAGTCAGCAGTGAGAGTGATAGGATTGAAAAATGAATAAATTTGAGAAGGAGAAAATTAGATCGAATCTTGTGATTATGGAAAAACATTTGATTCTGGATGACGATTTTCTCGACTTATCCCTTCAACGGAAGATCTTCTCACAGTGGTCACTTGCCAATATAATGAAAACTGATTTTACCCGAATGGACTATTGTATGAAGCTTTTACGGTGTGCCTCCAATGCTTATACTCAATTTATTGATATATTAATTGAAACAAAGCAGAATAATATTGTGGATATACTTTTGAAAACATTGCCATAGATTCAATATAGAGGGCTCCCCTTTCGAAAGAGGTAACGTCACAGAGTAACTCCTATCCCATTCCCCACTGAATTTATCGAACGAGGATAAGTTTCTTTTTAGCTGTGAGAGAGTTGACATCGAACACCAAAAAAAATGTTCTATGTATGTCCACTATACTTGTACCCTCTTGGTGGTCGGTCATGATGTGAGAATTCTATAATTATTGATGAATATGATAGAAAGTGCAAATTATGTAATCTATGTAAATTACATAAAGGATTTGCAGTACAATTAAAGGATGTAATTCATGTCTTGATGAGATTTGTGACTCTCACCCTAGAGGATATCTATGCTCCAATTGCCACTATGACAAATGTGATCAGTGGGAGAATACTTATCCCGGTATGATTTGAAAGAACCCCAAACGTGATTTTAGTTTATTTCTACGAGATTGGTATCGTCGTGAATTTAAATTATTTTGGGAGGAAGAATCAGGTCTAAGATTCAACTGTTGGGGTAACAAGACAATTTGGTTTCTAGGGCAGTTACCGAATGGGATTCACCATTTGAAATCAATGGATGTGATATTGCTTTAAATAGACAGATTGAAACACGTGAATTTCACAATATGAATGCAAATAGTATCATTGACTATACAAAGAGATATGACAAGAGTGAAGTTATATTATACTGTAGAAAATGTAACCCTGGCTTTGCAGCCAATCAAGATGAATATACAGTGAATTCAAATGATCTACCAGCATTAGTGGTTTAGGTTGCCTATACACCGAAAAAGAAGAAATCTAAAGTGAAGAATAAAGACATTGTTGTATATATACATTTTTTCTTTGTTAATAAACAAATTCACATACATTTTTTAAGCACTTTAGTCGTATGGCACTAAAATCAATATTATAAAGGTCTGAGAGGATATTTTCCACCATAAAGTCGTTCAGACTTGGATTGTCTACATAAATGTTGATAAACTGCTTGTAAGTATAGCCGCGAAATCTGAACACGAAATATAGTAGCCCATGAAAACCACAACTTTTAGTCCTCAGATCTTACACTCTCTTCCGATTTTGAATAATAGTTTTCCCGCTGCTGACAATATAGTTGCTGATGTTTGGAGTGTAGAATGTATAGGGTAGGCGGAGAGGATCAAAAATTCAATAGTCTTCATTGTTTGAAAGATGCACAACCAATGGCCAGTATTCAAAGTCGACGGACTGCTATTAATAATATTAAGGTATTGTTGACACTTTGACTTTTTCCAAGAAAGTCTGAGGGCAGACAATAGGATCTGTATTTGGACATGTAGGGGTCCATATTAAATACAATGATTATTTCAATGCTGTTCATGGTGCAAGGTCTAGTAGAACACTGCCTTCGGGAGTGATTTTCCAATAGGTTTCAAATTGATTTAGCGAGATTAGTGCAATACTCTCAGCTAATGGGTCAGCAGAAGTAGACTCTAAACGCACACTCCCCGTTCGTACTATACTCATATCCTGGGTGCCAGAAAAATCCAATACAATGATACCATGTGTTTTAGCAAACATTTCTTTGGTTTTACCATTTTCAAATAGTTGTGAATCATGATCTAGGGTTTGCATGGTCAACTCATACAATGTCCTATAGGATTGATCAAAAGATAGATTTTAGAGTAGGATTCCATTTACTTTATATACAAGAGATGAAAGCCCAAACATTTCAAATTTATGTGGGCATCCAGTCCACGATCCTATTGCACTAGAGCTTTTTATAAATGCCAAGGCTAATTTTGACGGAATTTCGCCATTGATAAGGGATGAATCGGTGAAGGTGCGTGAGCCTCTGGCAATATTACGTTGATTGGTGATTGTATGAGGAACAAGTTGTTTAATATTATTTCCACTGGCTCTCAGCTTTTCCACTGCCAAAGCAACATAACTCATAACCTGCTGTTTGCGTACATGTAGTATTGCTGAGTTGAGGGAGAGAGTTACATCAAAATTGACAGCAAGGTCATTTCGTAAAATGAAATTGGATGGAGCAAGTGTCATATATATATCCACTTTAATATTGGGTGGTAGTCATTGGGGTATATTAAATATTTCATGATATATTTTTCCAACTAGATGTAATTAACTAGTTGCAGTATATTTAAGTGCATCTGTACTATCAATATTAGTAATATATTCATATCCATTGGAGGTGCCTCTCAATTCCTTGTATGACTTGGGCGTCATCAGCATGAATTACATATAGCTTGTATAATTTGATAAATTGTTGCTTGTGCTCACCAGCGTGCCATTTATGTAGACATTGATTTGACAAAATAGATGATGTAATATACAGTTTTCATAGGATATTCAATCGGCAAGAATTGGTAATGTATTATCGGATTTCCAAACTTTCATTCGTATATCTATAAATGTCTAAGACATGTCCATAAATTAGTCTTCATTGGTATAAATTTGAAAGTGGACATTATCGGAGAGGGGTTGTTGTGGATAAAATTGTTCATAGTATTTATGTTTTAAACTCAAATCAACATTTTCTGCATTGAATAGATTTAAAGATGAAGTGATTGAAGGTTGGGAATCCTTATGTGGTAGATATGACATCTTAAGATAAAAAATCCAGTTTCGATCTAACAATTCTCTTCCTGGGGCTTCTTCTTCTACTGTTTACTTTGCGTGTCGTCTTTTTACTTCTTTTCTTTAACAGGGGTGATGTCTTTCATTTCTGACCTGAGACTTATGACTGGTGCACTGTTTCTCGACCTTTTTAAACCTTTTCCATTCTGATGAGATTTCAATTGTTCGCCAAGGGTTCGCGCACTGGACTTAAGATTTTCCGAAGTACTTTTTTTAAAATCCTTGCCTGAGCCCCAATCGTATAGTGTAGAGGATGCAAAATCTGTCGCAGCCGGTACAATATATTTTCTAGCCAGAGGTAGTGCAGAGAGAAACAGGTTAGCAAACCAACTGCCAAGACCATACCAGACATTGATGAACGACCTTTGTAATAGTCCATTCCATTGCCCATTTGTCTTGGGCCAAGTGTACTAACATAGCAGTCAATATCAGGACAAATGAATACCACTTTTCTATTAGACATCTTTTTTGTTTTGAACACAGAAAACGATGGGTTAAAAATGTCATGTAATCACAGCCAAACCTTTTGATATTGCTAGAGGATCACCTATTTCAGTTCTTAGTGTTAACTGACAGAGTTCCAAATAGGAAGTGTTTACGGGGATATACTGAAGATGCTTTATACTGTAGTGGTGAATATGATCTTGATTGGTTTTTCGTTCAAGAACTCGTAGGAGGGGGACATTACTATTGCCAACCCAGAATGTTTCAACAAATGAAGCGTAGAGAAATATACAAGTGTCTATGGAAAAGGACAAGCGGCTAGTTAGAAAAAGTACAATTAATATTTCCGTCACATTTACCATTCATTATATTTACCATAAAGCCAAGAACATCTTTTAGATTATCATTGAGAATAACCTATTCATCGACAATGGGTGAAATAAAGTAGATCTTGCCCTCCTCCTTTGAATAGTTGAAATGAAAGGCTCCTTTCTTAAGAACAGACATTCTTTTATCGATAGAACGACATAAATCATTCATACAGATGAATTCCTCGTAGGGTAATTCAATATATGGATAATTCATCCAATTGATCTTTTGAATTTGTTCTTGATCACCTGGAGGTGGTGGCCAATCATGGGGTCTAATTTTTATATCATATTTGCGATCTTTTCTCAGGATGTCGTATGTAGTTTTGAGAATACAGTTGACAAAAGCCACTTCATATTTTCCATCGTCGAATTTGTTGGTGGGGGAGAGTTTCGTCCAAAAATTACTTGTTCTATTCAAATTATTGTAGAGAGGATCAGAAGCATTGGACATGAATGTCTCATAGAAATCATTGGGCATTGTTAATGTCTTCAACTGCAACCTCAGAATCAAAATCAGAGTTTTATCCTAGCCGGCAAACAAGCAACTGTCTCTTGCCACTGCGAGTACGACTCTTTAATATCTTTTGAATTTGATAAATTTCACTAGTTTTTCTAAATTTTGTAGTTCGTATTCATAAAAACCACCGAGAATCTCATCATCTTTGGTGTCTCGCAGCCGATATGTCGTGGGTGTAGTGTCTAGGATTTTGGACACTTTAAAAAGTTCAGTGCTCCATAAATAATTCCCCTTTTCAAAAATATTAGTGGTTCTATTAATTTGAACTGTATCAACAACATTGAATTTCTTCTTCTCAATTTTTTTCACTGGGATATTGTTTAAGAAAAGCATCAAATGTATTTTCATGGCAATGAATTTCCCGAGGGATAACATTGGACAGGGATCGATGTTGTCGTTGGTTGTATATTTGCATGATTTTATCTAAATCATGAATAAAAGCAGCAGTATTTTCAGTGTGCAATATCTTTACATTAATAGACGAATCGTTCATATCAATCATTCAGCCAATAAAGCCTTTATCGGGCTGTGACTACGATAGAGTGTTGTATTATATTTCAATAGAACCTTTTGCACATGGGCATTAACAAATTCGCTACCATGATTTGATTGTATTTTTTTTATAGAAATCCTGTTCAAGAATAATTTCTAAAGCCTGAGCAACTTCAACACCTCTCTTTGATTGCAATAGAATGGCATAGGCATAGCGACTAAAGAAACTTATTGCCACTAGAATATATTTGTAGGGTGCATTGTGACGCCGTTGAATCGTGTCTAAAGTTAAAAGATCAGTTTGCATTATATGCAGAGGGGAAAATGCTTCAGTTTGTCGATATTGTTTGCCACGAGGCCTGCGATACCGATGCAGTGTATAACTCGGTTTATCTTATAGATACTCTTTTACTTTTTTTTAACATGCTACCATCTATGTCAGAGGCAACTTTAGCAAGCGTTGCGGGGGAACTTAGACTTCCCACTTCACCAATATTTTCATAGACATGTTTTAAAACTTTATACATTTTGAACGCAAACACGTAGTGTAACGTCCACTCCCCTTTTGCAAACTGGAGGGCGAATCAATACGTCTTTGCTTTTTTATAGCAGCCACCATCGTTGGTGTTATAGAATCGTTGCTGCTGCTGCTGCTAGTATTTTCCAAGATTGAATTAAAATCTTCTTCTGCTTCTTTCTTAAATGGTGTTGGCGTTGTTAGAGGACTATATTCTCTTAATTCCTTTAGAATTTGTTTATTGCCAATAAGACTTTTAGGAAAGTTTGATGCATTTAGAAAGGTGTATAGATTATTGTCAAATGATGAAAGTCCTTTACGATTCGTAGCCATATCACAAATTAAATCAACTAGATTATAACTTTGTCCCTGAATTATAATTCTTTTTCCTGTGCTGTCGACTTGAACTTGATGATCATCACCACCACTTTCCAACATGAAATATGTTAATACTCTTTTACTCTGTTCTCGATAGGTAACTGGCAGTAGGTTTCCAATTGATGTCACTATGGAATTCAATTCCTTCTCCTTTGATTGCACTGTTGTATCTTGAGGAGATGTTTCCTGTTTAGGGGGATATGTGACGGCGACGGGTCTCACATGATAAGGTCTATGTTTGTCCACACGTCGCAATGCATCTTGAAGTAAAACTAGCTTTTTATCATCGGCAATATTTTCGTCATTAATGAATTTGCTTAGATTGTCTTCAAAATATTCCACGGGTGAGATGACAAGTTCAAATGGCGTCAATTTATAGGGTTTAGCCATCTAGAGAAAACTGTTTACAAGTTCTATGATTATTGGTAGTAAAATTGTGAAAAAGCTACCGCCCGCTTGAAGGAGACATTTTCTTTTAAATATTTTTCCTTTGTTTTTGCAAGCCAAGGAACGTACAGTGGAACGATATTCTTTGACTGTTGTCTAAGGCCTTCCGGCAAGTGTACATTGCCCTCAGTTAAATTTAAACAAAGTTCAGATATTAGATTAATGAAATAATTGTCAACACCATGTTTGAGTATGGCGTTCCTGAGTGGAGGTTTTGAAGTGCCTAAAACGGAAAATAAATGCCGTTGTTCGTGTAGTTTCTTCAGTGTCATGATGGCAACTAATAACTTTTTCTACTGTTCACCGGAAGATATACTGTAATTTCTTTGTCAAAAATATCTGTGACTACACGTAGATCCTCGGGTGTATTTTGATTAAGATCTAGCAAAATGTACCCGTAGGGCTTATTTGTCGCCTGACTGAAGGCTGGCAGCAGAAATTTTGGAGCACCTGGATATATTTGCTAATTGAGAGTTATTAGCGAGCTAGAATCACGAGCAACTCGGTAGATAATATAGATGGTGCAATTCAAAGCAAGGGTTCTCAAACATTGGCTCTGATGAAACAGATTGTGTTGAACTAGGGTTATGGAAATGTGTTCATGATATGAGCGAACGGTAAACAGTTGTAGCATTTCCTGTGAGAACTGTTCAATTGATTCAGCCAAATCATCAATAGTCAGCCATGAGTTTGGGTCAATACTATTGAAAAGATAAAGTCCCTGTATGAATTGTATTGGCATGGCAGTGGCAATAGCTTTACTAGAGCAATAATAAACAAATTTTGGTTTTTCCAAAAACATTTTATTACAATTTTTATTTATTTTAGCTAAAAGCTTTCCCAGACATTGATGGGCCACACAGAAGTGACCTGAATGGTGTTTTGAGTTGATACATACTGCTGCTGCTGCTGTTGACAACATTTGGAATACAGCTAACTGTTAACCATACTTGTTCAATGAATAAATTATAATTTTCCCATAGATCTACCTAGTACTTTAACAAGAACCACAAAAACAATACTTCTTTCATTTATTAACATCAACACTTTCCTGTAGAGCAACAATAGTACACACTATTTGTTGAACAAGAGCAATAGCAACAATATTTTTTTCATTTATTAACAAAAACACTTGTTTGTACAGCAAGAACAACAATATTTATTAACATCAACACTTTTCTGTACAGCAACAATAACACACACTATTTGTTCAACAACAATAGTACACACTATAACATGAACACTTTTTGTGCAGTAATAACAACAATAGTACACACTACTTGTATCTACATCCCCGGTTTTAACTTTTAACAGCAGAGAATCTCTGTCCCCATAATAAACTTGAGCCTCCCCCTCCCTTGGCCATTGTCCCTTGCACACATTGTAACAAAACGACACATGAGCTTTTTGGAAATTTCCAGTACTGAACTACCTCCCGCTATATTCTTGTTCAGTACAACATTTCTTTTCTTTCTGTGTAGAAGAACCATGTTTGGCTCTACGGTCGTGAATGTTGTAAAATTGGAGTCGGCTATAATTCGTGCACATTCTCGGGGGCATGTTACGACGTCACAACGTGATCTGTTTCGTACGCTGTCACACATTTCGCCAAACGCTGAATTTAAAATGAGCTTGTACGTTTCCTTTTCAACTTTACTTTTCACCATCCATAGCAAAAACACATGGCACATGGTATTATGTTTAGAGTCTAGATCTGCAATCAGTTTCTGCTTGGAGGGGGTCTTGTGCATGCCCATATCATCGACCAAAGATCGATTGCATGGGCTCAGTGATTCCCTGGTCACTGGTCTATTGACACAAGGAAATACAGAATCTTTGACAGAATCATGAAGTTCCAATGGTTTGTGCCCGTCATTTCTAAGATCCATCCTTGTGGCCCATTGTCCTCGACGGTGTGAATTTTGGGAATCTCACAAGGATACTCAAGCCATTTATAGTTTCCAGACGGCAAAGAGTAGTGACATACTGCCGACGGGTACAACGGGCTCATGTCAAGGAAAACTGCATTAGACTTTACACCAGTGTCATGTTCACTTGGATCCGTTGTTAAAACGCGATCTTTCTAAAAAGAGATGTTGATCCACATCAGTGTTCAACCCTATTTCCTCCCTACTAATTTTTAGAATCAAGTCCATCACCAAATGTGGTTTGGAAAAATAGAAGCCAATATCTAGTCCAAACTCTGAATAAATTTGATCTGTGTTTTTACAGACAATATCTAATAGAGTGAGTACGTCACTGGCCAAGTACATTTCACAGTAATCCCACCCATTTTTACAATTACCCTTATTTCAAATCCTCTCGGCAAATTCATATTCCTCGGCAGTGCATTCACTATTGGTAAGTGAATTATAGAAAGGTTCAATTGGAGGTAGTTTCTCCTCCCTTAACCGTGCGCCAGAACAGTAATATTCATATGCATATATGCCCTTACAGGTCAGTAGGTCATACATTTCACTGTCTGGAAAGCGCTGTTTAAGCAGAGGAAAACTATCAAAATTGTCGCTTTTCTGCACTTGAATCAATTGACTCAAAACCTTGGGGAAAAAACTAAAAGAGTCTAAAAACCTGATTTTACTCCAGCACTTATGTCCATTAATCACTACCTGCCATTTCATTTCTAGAAGCACTAGGTTCTCAGCTGATTTGGGGATAATATTGTAGGTAAATGAATTGTTTACCCATGGACTATCTACTCCCCTTCCCTCCCTGTGCATACGTGCCAAAGCCAGTTAAAATAAATTTTAAATCATAATTTGAATTGTGAATGAAAACCGGTATAAAAAACTGCTGGCTTACATTCACATTGCATGATTGATGTGCTACACCTTGAAAATTACTACCCCCTGATGATATTTCCTGCCACAAGTGATGATGATCTCTGACTTTCCCCTTCCCCCTCTTTTCCCCCAAGTCCTTTTTCCCTTAGCCCCCTCTTCAAAATCCCCCTTACAAACCCAGCATATTTTTTAATTTTTAATCGCCAGACGATCCTCTGCGGACAACAACATTGGGTAATGAGTATTCCTCAAACGAGAAATAGCTCCATTTGCAGTGACAATTAATTTAGTTAATGGCTTGAACATGCACTCATTCTCGTCCAATATCTTGACTATTTCTAACAACTGCATTGTGTTAGAGTTGTATCTTTGTGCGTGGGCAATTTTTAAATCTTAAAATGGCCCTTTCACCCGAAACTGTTTCCACTGATTGATAACCGTGACGCCTGCAATGCTTCATGTGATTCTGTAACTCTAAATCCCTACGAAATTGGGACAGGTATGTTGTACAGAAGAAACGAACACCCCCACGCCCCTTTTTCCCTCCCCCAGAACTCTACTGATATCTGTAATTGGGTTAAAATGGCCAATTGTATTGGGTTTACTAGGTCGTGTATACAACAACGAAACCCAGTGCTTCACCAATTCAATTGACTGGCCCCTTACTGGGAACAATACCCCCTTTTTATATGAGAACAAATACCCCCTTCAAATTCTGTTTCATATTGGATCACAGTAACGCCTATATTTAAATGAGCGTTAACCCTTTCAAAAATAACTATTGACCTTAGCGTTACTGGAAATTTTCCCTCTAAACAAGAGAAATCTACAGGGGGAAAATCAGAGCCCTCCTTCCCATGTACAGCCCAGTATTCTAAATTTTTCTTTGAAGCGTCATCTTTCAGAGGTTCGAAAGCTGATATGAGGAAAGCGTACATGAAAACTTTCTGACCTGTTTTAAAATAGATTCGTTGAACGCCCTTACATCTTTCTAAATCGGGATTATATTTTTAAACTGTACCCGTGTCCCTATGCCCCCCTCTTAAAATAAAATCTTTTTTTAAATTTACATATATTCACACTTAAATTTTCAATAAATAAAACTAAGGAACCATTACCATTTTCATTATAATTTTCGAGATACGTGATACAGTTGTATATCCACTGCATAAAAACTGTTTCATGATTTTCCAAATGAGGATAGACCACTAACATCACGGTGTGTACATAATGTTCGTACACTTCGCATTTGCCCTCATTTAAATAATCGAAACCTTAATAGAGTCCCTATCCCCCTCACAACTGAATCTGGTTTTCTAGAAGTGCACGAATGTTTTCTACATATACATGAACAATATCTATAGGGTCAATTATAAACCCCCCCCCCCCTTAAATGAATTAAATGGATCCCCAAAAGTTGCAGTATAAACGACTATTGTATTTAATATCGAATTTGTTTGATGAAATTCTGGTAGTGTTGTAAATTGTATATTGTTACCCTCCCCCTCTTGCATATTATCACCCCCTCCCCCACTTTGTTCAATAATAGGGCTATGTAAATCTATTGGAGTCATTTCATTTGTTTTAATAGAAACTATGTCTATTAAATCAGTGGGGGGAAGGTTCTCAGTTAACTCATTGGTAAAATCATATAAAATTTGCCATGTATTCGGACTTAGCAATGGTAAGTCCGAATCTGAACTAGCTACATTGCCTTGCTCAACTGTGCTATTATCTACATTGAAATAATTAGTTAATAAATTATCAATATCACAAGGTATTTCAACAGAGTTAACAATACCATGCCATTCGTTATCGTTGATAGGTGATATTTCACTGTCCTGAATGTTATGAAACTCCATTGCCCCTTCAATGAGTTCATGACTTGTTTCTTCTTCAACTGATGAGGGGGGAGACAGAGAATGTGGAGCCAATGCAATCTATAAAGGAAAATAGCTTATTTTCAAAGTGTCTAAATCACCCTATTTTTAAAATTGGATTATATTTAAATATTATTAAAAAACATGTGCTTAAAAAAGAAAAGGCTTAGTAGTAGTAGTAGCAAAAACAGTATCACTATCTGTATGCACATAGTACCATTTGGTTAATTCACTGTTCCCCACTCTATATATCCTGAAAGTTCTAATTTCCAACTTAATAGTGATATAACATATTTACAATCTAAACAAGACATAGTAGATTTTGATTTTGTTCAGACAACTTCCAAAAATTTCCTATTAATACTCTTTATCTGCTTTGGAAAAAAAACCGAGGTCTTCATTTGGTTTGAAATGGATAGCCTATCCCTTTCAAGCCATCACCTGGCATGATACACAACTAATTCTGATAGAAAGTTATTTTTATGATATCTTTAGAGGCAAAGTGAACCATTCGGTTAATAAAGCAGTTTTTACATGAGAAACATTATCACAATAGATTTTGCTACGTACTATTGGAAATTTTGACCGGAATATAGTGCTTTTTTTGGCTTCGCTAACCTAATTCACGAGAATTCAGCAGGCTGAATGCATGCATTTGACATGATTCAATAATTAAACAGTTGAAAAGGAGAGTATTATATTTCCTTTGGGAGAAAAAATCTTTAGCGAGAAATTAAAATATAGAAGTTTACTTTTAGATTTACAGCTTGCATGTTGAGGGTTGTAGGGGCCACATCATTCCCGCCTTGCATTGGTCGTGAGGAGCCCGGCAGTGCTTGATAGGAGGCGACCTCACAATCTTATGCAGCAGTGAAGTTATGAGCAGCCATACACTTTCTCTTTAATTTCCTACCAGGCTGCATTGATGCCTGTTCGGATTGGATTGGGCAGGCCGCGTGACAGTTCGATGGTGTGGATCTTGTGCAAGCATCACTTGTCTGGAGGGCCTTGGCCAGCGGCCACACTGAACAACTGACGCCTTCACAGGGGTTTTATCCTTAACCCTAGTCCTCTTTGATAGAGGAGGGTATTTGTCTTAATCGTTCTTAAAAAGAAGAAAATATTTAGCATAAAATAACGATTCCCCTTTTACAGAAGAAAAATTAGTACCCCCCTTCTACAGAATTTATTGTAAGGCATAATTTGTCTAGAAAGCATCTGCCATTGTAAAAAGAAGCCCCTCCCCTCCCTTGTCAGCAAAGCAAAAAGTAAAATTTGTGAGAAATATACCGCGACAGGCAGTAGCTCCTATTTTTACCATTTAGAGAAAAAATTAAATACACTCCGTGTTGGAAATAAACCCGAAAAGTATAGACACCCTATTTTTACCATTTAGAAAAAAAAATTAAATACAAGCCTAGAGACGCAACGCATATATTTGCACATTATTCCTCTAGGGTCAAAGGATGTATCAATTTATATCATTTAAAAGGACCTGCGCTTCAATAAACCTTCTCATAATAGGTATGTATTTTTTTCTTAACCCCCTCCCCCCCAGATAAACACTGAGTACTCAAAATGGAAAAAAAATACTATATGAAACTATTTATCATAACTAACACCCGCATCCCTAGCAATTCAAAGGATTTACTGTAGAAAAATATGTCTTTAATTTGACCAGAAAAAGTATCTTTTTGTAAAACCATTTTTCTACAGTATATCAGACAATAAGCTTAATCCAACGATTGTAATTGAGTTACACAGGATGCGCATTTGACGGGTGCCAATAATAGCCCCTATTTAAATCTTTACGGAAATGTTTAAGTCAGGTTAGCGGCTTAATGTCATAAGGGGATCAGTGTATTAATACCATAGAGTTGACTGATGTTAGCTGTCACTTTTGCTAGGATACAGAAAGATACATTGAAAATACATATATTTGTCGAAAAAGGAATTATTTCCAATGAAAGAATTAAAATCGTTAACGGGGGGGTTTACACAGTAAACAGAGCGTATTTTACGCTTTCTAACGACTATAAACATCGCAGAGTGGAGATTTTTTTTTGTATTGGGGGGGGGGGGTATACCCGAATTTGAATATATTGGAGAGAGACCATAAAAAATTATTTTATTTGGAAAAACCTAAGAAAATTTACTCAACAGAACTCACATTATTAATTGATGTAGCTAAAACTTCCATGTCAACAATACTTGAAGTTCTCTGCATGATTTCCTGAGACGGTATGATAATTTAACCTCAACGCATGTCTATTATAAACAAAATATCAAGGCTGAATTGTGATGTAAGGGAAACCGTATGTAAGTCAATTGACCTAGAAAGAGGCACGTGATCCCGTCCCGTTAGTGGATCAATACACTTAGAAACATCCCCTGATTGGCCTAGAAAGAGACACATGATCCTGTTCCTGTTAGAATCGATAACCCAGCAATTGTTGTTGGACTTATGTCTACATCCAGCAATTGCTGTTGGACTTATGTCTACATCCAAGAAACATCCAGTAATTGTTGTTGGATATATGTCTACATCCAAAGAAACAACAAATAAATTGACCAACACTCATAACCATCAATCAACCGTCAACAAACAGAAAAGAAACCATCATATAACCATAAAAAAAACATCAAATAACCATCAAACAACATCAAACCATGAAAAAACATCAAATAACCATCAAACAACATCAAACCATGAGGAAATATCAAATAATCATCAAAAAACAGAACAGAAACATGCATAAATTATGTCCCCTTCATAGATCAATACCAATGATTCAGGTTAGGTATTCAGTGCGCATGTGCAAACTTCGTACCGGAGTCAATAGGCTTAGAAACATCCCCTGATTGACCTTGAAAAAGGTGTCATTGGCCCTGTCCCGTTAGACTCGATTATAGATGGCAGCAGTGGTGCCCCCCTGAAGTAATACCTAGATCCCTACTGTCGCTCCCTACTTTCAGTTAAAATAAACTTGTTTTTTTATTTAATTTCTGAAATGTTTTGAATTAATGCAGCTTTGATTTTGGCTCACTGTACATGAATAATTAAAACGAAATTTGCATATTAATTTTTCTTTTTTTTGGTTAAATGGCTTCTTGAAATTTTGTTCTGACGTAACTTATGAATTTACTTGCGTAACGAACTTCTATATTAGTATATTTTTATTATGTCTATTAGGGGGCTCAGCCCATAGTCAATACTTTTCTCTTTACGCTAAAGTTCAAATTTTGTTCCAATTCTTTAAGAATGACCCCTTAATCACAAAGGCCGTTAATTAGAATAAATACCTCTGATGAAAGTACAAAAAAAACTTTAGCGCAAAGAGCGAGGTAATGACTAGGGGGCGAACCCAATCATATACGTAATAATTTCTGTTCGCTTTAAATTTTGATATTGCTCCTTACTTTCAGTTGAAAAAATTGCTTTTTTTTTATTATTTAATTTCTGATCATTTTTTCTTTTAAACAATACTGGGAAATCCGGCGCCCCCTTCATAGCAATGTCCCTTCCCCCATAACAATTTCGTCCATGGAAAGATCCTCCCTCTTAACCCCAGGCTCACCCCCCCCCTAACAACCAGAAAAAATCTCCCTTGAGAACTTCTGTGTACTTCCCAATAACCAATACTATACGTAAACATTGGGCAAACTTCATAACTTGCAGACCTTCCCCTGGGGACTGTGGGGGATTAAGTCGTCCTCAAAGACATAGTTAATGTATTTTTCAACCATGCTGAACAAAATGGTTATATCGAAATTTTGATCGGGTGACTTTGGGAAAAATAGGCGCGGGAGGGGTCCTCCATTTTTTTGCCCTCCATTTTTTTGGTTACTTAAAAGGGCATTAGAACTTTTAATTTCCGTTGGAATGAGCCCTCTCGCTATATTCTAGGACCATTGGGTCGATACAATCACCCCTGAGGAAAAAAAAAATAAGTAAACACGAATCCGTGACCTTTCTTCTGGCAGAAAATACAAAATTCCATATTTTTGCAGATAAGAGCTTAAAACTTCTACGGTACGATTTTCTGATACGCTGAATTTGATGGTGTGATTTTCATTTAAGTTCTATGACTTTTAGGGGGTGTTTCCCCCTTTTTCAATAATAAGGTAATTTTCTCAAGCACGTAACTTTTGATGGGTAGAATTAAACTTGATGAAGCTTATATATTTGAAATCATCATAAAAATCTGATTCTTTTGATGTCAAAATTCCGCTTTTAAGAGTTTCGGTTACTATTGAGCCGGGTCGCTCCTTACTTACATATCGTTACCACGATTCTGCTCATTTTAAGCCTTGTTTTGATTATTAATTTCCAGTCGCTTTAGGTTTATAGTTATATCTGTTAGCTTGAAATTAGAATTATTATATGACGTCATTGATTCTTGTGTTATGTTTTAATATTGCTCCTAACTTTTCTTTGAAAATAATTTTTTGTTTTTCAAAGAATGAAAAACATCATTTAATTAATGAAGAAAAAGAAACTGTGCCAGTACTAAGACTATCTATCTTGACAAGTAAATTTGTCGTCTAAATAATATTGTACTAGAATTGAATGTTAAAATTGGGCTTTACATAGCTTGTACACATGAACTTATTCTTCGTTGGGGTGGGCGGGGATAAATTAGAAAAATTACAAAAAATTAGATATTATTGTGAAAATTATAAAGAATATTGATTGAGGAACTTTAAAAATAAGCTAATAATTTGGAAATTATAAGGATTTATTGTGAAAACTATAAAAATATCAACACTTGGGGAGGGGGAGGCGAGATTCTGAATATTGATTTTTTATGTTTATGCGCCTAGCAATATGCTATTTATATTAATAAATAATGTCACGAAATATAAAGCATATCTTTTCTATTTTCCTGTAAAACTTAGTTTGTGTAGCTTATCGCCTTCAGAATGACCTCAATGGCTTCGTCACTTGAATTATTTGATACGGAATTAGCTTCACCTAGAAAAATGATGCAAATACGCGAACCAACTTTTGTTTATTTTGACTCTGCAAATATTATTGATATCTGCCTAATTTGCAAACGTGTGCTACTTCAGAATTAAAACTTTCACAATTTCTTCTTATCATCTGTAAGTATAAACGTAGACTGTATATATAGCCTACATACAGTATTTGAGATTAATTTCAAATCTTGCAAAGACTTCGGCACAGTAATTTCGTTAAGTTAATCCAACTTGCTTGTTTTCTACTGAAATCTGAATACTGAAGAAAATGGCTCAACGTATACCACCTATCAAAATTAATGGTTATGATGTGCCTATTTTAGGACTTGGGACTTGGAAGGTGAAAGAATTTTGAATATTACATAGGTACCTAAAGGCAAAAAGTTACCCCTCCCCTCCTTCTTTTGAGGACCAAAAACATAAATAAAAGCGCAGTAATTTTTAATAGTAACCAGAAAATAAGGAATATGACGTAAGCAATTTCTGTTTTTCCAAAATTTGCCAAATCTCCTTCCCACTCCCCATATTTGATATATTTTGTTTGATTTTTTCTACTATAAAAATTATACGGACTTATTTGGATATTGCGCTGTTCTTCAACCGCATTTTATAATAACAGTTGTTTTGACAATTTAAGTTTGTGTAAGTCTGTAATAAGTGTGATATTTTTTAAAACTGGGTATAAATTAACATTGAATCACCATTATTTTTACTTGTTTTGTATTCATATGGTTTTAGGATGTCAAGGGCTAACTCTATTTTGGCGAAATATAATATATTATTACATTACTTATAATATTAATATATAATAAAAGAAAATATTGAATTTATTTATAATAAATTTAAAAATATTTATTTAAAAAATATTGTTATTATAGTTAAATTGTATAATTAAATCATTATTAAAATTTATTTATAATAAATTTAAAATTATACATTTAAAAAATTATTATTATTATAACTGATTTTTAATAACATAATAATATACACTTAACCAAAAAAATACACAGCTGGGCAGAATTTTTAGCTTTTGATTTTCTTTCTGTGTTTTTTTTTTTTTCTTCGTCGCCAACTTTTTTCTAGGATAACATAAGATATCCAAGAATCATCGGTTGTTTGTTATGTATATATATTTGGATTAATTATTTATTTTCAAAAAGTCAAGTTCTGGGCTTAGGATGAGAAGTAACGTGTAAAAATGATACACTGGTTTAGCTAGTGCGATAAACGTTTTAAAAGGATAACAGCTAGGCTAATTACCATTGGCAAAGTAACCCAGAGTATTTTTGGCAAACACTCTTCCGTTAAGAAAACACGCAGTTTTAGCTTCAATTTCACTTTTATTTTATATTTCGTATGGGCTATTCCAGCAATACCCACCCTCTATAAAGTTAACAGCTAATTGTTTACCCTGGGCAATTTATTCCGTTGTCTTTTTGAATAATATTCTTTCCTTTCATTAATTTAGCACATGTTTTTTAGATTTACTTTTTTTTTCTTATATATTGTATGGAATTCTTAAGAATATCCAAATTGGCATACTTTTATGTAAACATAGGCATACTCAGAACCTTTTCATTTTTAAGTAGAATGGGGGACTGCCAAATACCAGGCCTAAAAAATTCACATTAACGTGTTTTTCTAAATAATTAATATCTTAGCAGCTTTCCTTAACTCCCCCCCCCCCCTCCATAACTGGTCCCAAGCTGGTGTCTGGTACTACCTTGGGGTCCTTACTTTTTATTTTTATTTGGACAGAAGATTTTTTTTAGATTATTTGAAAAACGGATTTATGGAAGAGTGTTTCAAAAAACGGAAAAAGAATTAAAAAAAGACAAAGCAACTATTTGAAATAATCATAAAGTCTAGCAAAAGTCCCTCAATCAAAACATAGTAGTTCTATTATTTTGCTAAACTGCTTCAACTCAGTTACTTGTGAAAAGTTAGTTCTCGACTTAGATAAGATAGTATTAATTTCAAAAGACTATCACAAATTCTGATTAAAACCCTCTAAAAGGAACAAACCTTAAAAGTATTTAAAAAATATTTCTCAGACATAAAATGATCAATGTTAAAATTAAAGAAAACGCGATATCACAGTAAATAATTTGAGCTAAATACATATACGGTTCGAAGTGACATGCTTCGTCTATTTTGAATTGGTGAAAGTGTCAGGGACAAAAATCGGGCTCGTTTCATCGTTGAATGTATGTAGTGGAGATTATCTCTGGAGGGTATACCTCAATCAGGAATATATGCGGAGGGTACACACATCTTGTAAAATGCAATCAGACTTAAATTATGCCTAGGATTTCAGATTACTTACTGTTGATGAGTTCATTCGTGCTCATAGTTGTCTTATGTGGCGTTCACATGTTTGTGGCGTTAACAATCAGATTCAGCAAGAGTTCCGTGTCCAAGCTTGTATGTCTGACCATGCACTTGTTTCGACATGGGAGTCCATCAGACACAAATGAGAACACAATTGTTAAGCACAGATGGTAAATATGAAAATAAATTAAAACATGTAGGGACGAATTGGGAGTGGTAACAGCAGAAGCCTTAGAAATAGTATGATGGAATGTGAGTGCTTCGTCAGTTCTTTAGCTCTGGACGGTTTAACGCTCAAATGAGTTTGCAGTTGAAGCAGCAGTAGTGGTAGGAGCAGAAGTAGTAGCATTAAATATCTTGGACATATGTCTCTCCTGAAACCTTCTTGGGATTTTAGAAGCTGTCTTGTATGTAGATTTGACGTTTTAGCAATCATACTAATCACTCTAGAGTTAATGTTACATCTAAAAACTAAGACAAAAATTAGAAAACTAAAAAGAAATTTCAAAATGAAAGATTAATCTATTTCATTGGGTATTAATATATTTATAATCCATTTTAATTATTCGACATAAATATAAATTGAAAGTTTGGAGCTGTGAAGATGAAAATAAGGGGAATAATTTAAAAGTGAAATAAAAAGAAAGATTATGAAGAAAAGAATAATCAAGACAGTAAATACATACATGAATTTCAAATATAAGAGCGTAAGATTTATTGCTTTTAAAGGAATGTGAAGAATCGTATAATTGCTATATCCTCCAATGGCAAAAAAAGATAAAGAACACGGCATTGGACTTTACAGTCCCTACCAGCGGTAATGATCTCCGTCTCGTGACCCTTGATCCGGGAAGTGGAATGAGGGTGGAGGCCCTTCAGCTCTTCAGCCATCCTGTGCTTTACCACACTCTTCCTGTTTACCTTCCCCAGATTTCTTCTGGTACCCATTTAGAGCTGGGAAGGCTCTGGCCACTCACCACCATTACGCCACTCACCCCCCCCCCCCTCCCCTTCCCTACAAAATAACCAGCAACGCCAGGACCCTAACCCCTGCCCTCAAAGGGGAAAAGGATTCCAAGTTAAGCACGCCCACCCTTGGCTATCTTGCTATGAATTAACTAAGAACTATTTTCTGATAATAATGCAAATTTTTGCCTTTTTATTTCCAGTCTACCCCAGGTGAGGTAGAACAGGCTGTGAAAAACGCTATTGAAGTTGGTTATCGCCACATTGATTGTGCAATGGTATATGAAAATGAAAAAGAAGTGGGTGCTGCCATCAAAGCCAAAATTGCTGACGGAACTGTGAAAAGAGAAGAACTTTATGTTGTTAGCAAGGTATCTCAAATTTTCAAATTTTCCCTCTATGAAAAAAAAGGTTTTCTTTGTAAAAATAGACATACTGTAAAAGATTTATAGTAAGAATTTTTTTGTTTTCTTCGATATTTTTCTTTTTCCCTCTTTTTCTATTAATATTTCTTATTATTTTATATTATAAAAATCATTTGTAAAATCGATTTTTTACTCCTAAATTGTTGAGCCAATAAATTTTTTTTCTAAGGCTGTTTTATTCTAAGGCAACTTCTCTTTATTAGCTAAGACTAGGTTAGGTGGAGACCCCCTCATACCTCACACAAAACGTGAATACAAGTTGCAGTCTGATTTCCCCAATAAAAACAAAATCTTTAAACGTAGCAAAACATTAGCAGATCAACAATAATAAAAACCGAGAAGGGCCGTCTTTGAGATAGAACCTTAAACAATAGAATCAAGAAATGTTATCCATGGATATCAGGCGAGAAAGCTAGGTGATTATAAGAGGTCTGATAGAGTGTTTGCGAGGTCTGCTCTCTCTCTCTCTCTCTATCTCTCGCTCTCTCTCTCTCGCTCTCTCTCTCTTTCGCTCTCTCTATCTCTCTCTCGCTCTCTCTCTCTCTCTCACTCTCTCTCTCCCTACCTTAGTCTTGCCAAGAGTTGCCACCAGCTAAGAAAATAAAACCCCGATTTTTCTTCAAAAAAATCCGCAAATTTCGAAAGAAATCCCGGAACACGGTTTTTTAGGTTATACAACATAGAGCTGCACAGTGATGACGTAAAAAAAAGGTGCGTAATTCGAAGTATGGTGAAACGTGGTTTCTAGTTGTAACTAACAACTGATTGTCAATTATCCTAGTATTATTTCGACGTGAAACGTTCTGGTGGATTAGTAGGATGTACGACAAACATTTTAGGCCAACACAATTTCCCAAAGTTCCGAGAAAACGTGTCGACGCATCCACGTTTCATCGTTATTTGAATTTCCCGCCCAAGACTTGACGTCACGCTTCGCAGCAATATAGCGCGTCCAGACTATCCGTTTTCTGGAATAATGGGACGGAAATCTGGAAAAAAGAATAGTCGTCCACCCTAGGTGTTTTTTTCAAAAACTTGGTGTTTTTTTTATATCTGTACAAATTTATCAGCTATCCTCATCAAATCTGTTGTTCTGAGCCAAAACTAATAGAAAGCCAATTTAAAGCCTCAGTTAGACAATCTAACTTTTTTCTATTCAAAACCATCTTAGACAACTATTTTTATCTATCACTTATTGTGTCTAATCATCTTCTTCTTCTGGCGTTTTTTCCAGAAAAGTTGCCCGCGCTACCACTTCCGTCCCATTTTTCCATTTTTTACCCTCTGATTATTCCTGCCCAGAAAACGGAAAAATGGGACGGAAGACCTGTCTACATTCCTAGATCTTTGCCCCATTTTTCCAAAAAATGGATAGTCTGGACGCGCTAATATTCAATATGGCTTGGCAAGCAGTAAAAGTTGCCTTTTATCATGTCTTCACACATCCCTTTCCCTTTTACCATACCTGCTTTTCTATTTAGCGAAAGTATCGCCAATTAAGAAGCGGTAAGCATAACTATCATTCGTCTTACAAAAGCATCCTTTTGAAATGTCGAGGCCCTACTCAGAAAACCTGGATTCACTACTCAGAAAACCTGGATTCACTACTCAGAAAACCTGGATTCACTACTCAGAAAACCTGGATTCACTACTCAGAAAACCTGGATTCACTAATCAGAAAACCTGGATTCTGAGCGTACTAAAATTTGAGAAAAATCCAAACGATATCATTCAAACATTCAGTCCACGGATTCTTAATTGTATAAAAAAAGGAATTTGCTGCTTTTACACGAAAGAATCTGGAAGATAAACAGACCCCCTTTTCCCGTATCTGGGTACTTAGAATCCAACTATCTTGGTATTAAACTCGGCCTTTGGGTGTTTGAAGAGAAAACTGTAAAGCAACAGTCAGAAAAACTGTTACTACTGAGCTATTAGTAAAAAGCGCTAAGTAAAGCAACCAACTAAAAAATGACTTGTTTCTCAAATATTTATTGGTACGGTTCAGTAATAATTTCGGTAATTACAGCTCAAATAACAGCCCTAAGAAACTGGACTAATGAGCTTCAGTCGAACTAATAAACTTTCAAATGGGGAAAAATCCATTTATTTTGACAGTGAAAAAACAGGTACAAAAGTCCAGATATTTCTGGACAGGTACAAAAGACCGAAATATCTGGACTTTTGTACCTGTTTTTTCACTGTCTAAATAAATGGATTTTTCCCCATTTGAAAGTTTATTGGTTTGTCTTAGAAAGGCAGTGTGGTCTAAGAAAACAACACCTAATTTAAAGGTGTTATGTCGAAAATGAGCTTCAGTAAATCAAACTAAGCTCGGTTAGCGCAAGCATAAACATTAAGTCTTCTTAAAGAACATAATCCATATAAACATTTTCAATTTTTTCTCGTTTATCTGGATACTCATCTGCGATCTTCAAAGTTTGGAACTTTAATACGGAGTGGAATATCATGTGCATGAAAGTGTCTAAAAATATTAGAACAATCTGGGGAATACGCTGATAGCGATCTTTTCAACCAATTGATGTACATTCTTTAAACGGCAAAAACGTACGACTACGTATATTGAAAAACTTGCTACAACCTAAGGAAATCACACAATGTTGGCAGATCATATGGTCATGACTTTGTAAAACTAATTTTTCCCGAAGTTTCATCTGCAAAACACTCAAATAAAAAGACACTGGAACTGAGCTCTACTGAGCATAACAAGTTTTCCGATGGTATTTATCGCTTCCGCTGCCCTAGATTTCAGAATACATTCGAGACTCATAAAATGATGTCAAAAACTCTAGCAAATGTTTTTGCTTTGAATTTGCCGCTCGTCGCTACATTGGAATCGAATTTTCAAAGTCAAATCCCGAACGAAAAAATCGTTGCCCCAGTGTAATGGCGCAAATACAGAGGGGACAAACAAAAACAGAGAATATTTCTGATATCGTACAGAAAAAAATAGTAGAATATCAGCCAAAAGCGTTAAAAATCTCTTTTTAATCGAAAAATCCTGGTTTTTAGTAAACAATCCCGTTTTTTTTACAAAAAATCCCGAAAATCCCGGACCGCAAAAAAATTCCGGAAAACCGAGATTAATTCCGGACGGTGGCAGCCCTGGTCTTGCCCTTTCTACTAAGTCTTGTCAATCGCACGCCCTAACTAAGGTAGCATGGCTTATTATATACAAAAATAAACTGGTATCCTGCAAAGTGGATTCATCTTAAGGTTATAAACATAGCCAGTTACGTAGCAACATAATAAATATAGTATCAGATTGTTTTCATTATGGATAAATAATAACTAATTAATATACTTTAGGTTTAGTCCAATTAGGTTTTTTTCCCCTTCGGGATACATTCCAAACAAAATGATTTAGTTGCTCTTGCAAGATATGCGGCTTTACGTATAAAAATTGTAGTATTTATAAAAATTAATAAATTAGGCATAATAAATACAAGTATAAAAAAACAAATGTTTTAATATATAAACTTTTTTAATGCATAAACAAAATAAATGCACTATAATATTAATATTGGGGTATTATGTATAATACAATAAAAATATATCATAGTGTTATTTATGACAATTAATAAATGATAAGTAATTGGTACAGTAAAATTGACAAGAGGTCTTGCCTAATGAGTATTTTTGTTCGTTTCAGCTTTGGAATACATTTCATCAAGCTGATTTAGTAGCTCCTACTTGCAAGAAATCTATTGAAGATCTTAATGTTGGTTATTTAGATTTGTATCTAATTCACTGGCCAATGGCATTTAAGGTAAAACTAATTTTTTTGGTTACAGTTAGAAGGCCCGATGTCCAGAAAATTAAGTATTAAAATTTTTAACTAATGGCGGTTTTTCATGCTGAGTGAAGAAATAAAAACTTAAAGACAAAGTAATTTCGCTTAAATTTAAGCCCAAGGCTGTATTACCAAATCCACATGGATTGTCTATATTCTTGGCTCCCAGTCCTTCAGCATAAAAAACAGATAAAAAGCAGTCGAAACCGGTGGCACTGATCTCCGTTTCAAACAGTTCGTGGTAAAGAACAAAAAAAAGCGAAAAAAAGTAAGGAGCGATGAGGCTCAATATTAACCGAAACTGTAAGATACAGTCTTGATAACACTAGATACATCAAAAGAATCGATTTTTGATGCTGATTCAAAATATGTAGAATTCATCAAATTTAATGGTACCCATCAGATGTTATGAGCCTGAGAAAACTTGCCGAATTTTTGAAAAAGGGGATAAGCACCCCGAAAATATCAAGTGATCTTAATGGAAATCATTCCATCAGATTAAGAATGCCAGAGGACCCTACTGCAGAATGTTTAAGCTTATATGTAAAAAAATGTGGAAATTTTTTTTTTTTTTCATAATAAATATCACATTTGGGTGTTTTTTTGTTTTTTTTTTTTTTTTTTTTCTAAAGGAGTGTTAAAACCGAACCAGCGATCGCAAAAGATCGGGAGAGGGCTCATTTGATCGGAAATCAAAAGGTCTAGTGCCCTTTTTATGTGACCAAAAATATTGGAGGGCACCTAGCCCTCCTCCCACGCTCATATTCCCCAAAGTCACCCGATCAAAATTTTTAGATATAAAAATTTTGTTCATCATAGTTGAAAAACGTAATAACTATGTCTTTGAGGATGAGTTAACCCCTCAAAGTCCCCGGGGGACGGGTTGCAATTTATGAAATTTGCCCATTGTATTGGTTATTGGGAAGTATACATACGTTTTCCGGGGGGATTTTTCTAGTGGGTGGTCGGGGGTTACGTGGGAGAATCTTTCCTTGGAGGAATTTTGCAATGGGAAAGAGAATTATTCATGGAGAGGGAGCCGGATTTCCCAGTATTATTAAAAAAAAAAAAAAAATCAGAAATTAAATACAAAAAAACAATTTTTTTTCAACTGAAAGTAAGGAGCATCATTTAAATTTTAAAAAACCATAAATTATTACGTATATGAGGCGGTCTCCCTTCGTTGGTACCTTGCTCTTTACGCTAAAGTTTTTTTTAGTACTTTTAAGAGAGCTATTTATTCTAATTAAACGGCCTTTGGATTCAGGAGTCATTCTTAAAAAATTGGAACAAGATTCAAACTTCAGCGTAAAGAGCGAGGTACTGACGAGGGGGACCCACCTCATATACGTAATAACTTCTGTTCGTTTTAATCACAGTACTTAAGTCAGGGATAATTATGAAACACTTCCTGGCTTCCCAAGATTTTTCTAGGTACCCATTTAGATCTAAAAATACTGGCTGAGTTTACGGAGTCACGCCACACACCCCTGTCACAAACCAAATAATCACCAGGACACAAGGACTTGAACCCCATCCCTAAAGGACATTTTATAAGGGGGTAGATGTGGTTTTGTCAGGGGGACGGAGGGAAGAAGGGAGAATTTCATCTGGGTGTAGAAATTGTAAGTGTGAACAATCAGAGGCAACGCTGTAGCGTTGCCTATAGTAAAGGCCATACGGCTCCAATGTTTTATTATTATTATTTATTTATTTTTTTCCCCAGAGGCACTTCATACGGAAGGGGTCGTCGTAGAAACTTAAAAGGGGGCTCATTCTATTGGAAATCGAGAGTTCTAGTGCCCTTTTTAATAGTCAAAAGTGATGGGAGGGCAACTAGACCCCCCCATGCCCATCATTCCCCCACACACATCCCATCAAAATTTTGAGATAGCCATTTTTTTCAGCGTAGTTGATTTCCTGATAGAAAATATGTTTTGAGGAGGACACTCCCCCAGAGCCAAAGGGCAAGGGTTTTAAGTTATGCCCTGGGGGCATATAAGGTTTTTTATAAAAGGCGTTGTCGTAGAAACTTCAGAACAGGCTCAATCAATTGAAAATTAAAGGACTAGTGCCCTTTTTAATAGTCAAAAGTGATTGGAGTGTAACTAGCCCCTCCAACCCCCCACCCCCCCCCCACGCCCATCAATCCCCCAAACACATCCAATCAAAATTTTGAGAAAGCCATTGTGTTCAGTGTAGCCGATATTAAGATAGAAATTATGTTTTTAAGGAGGACAATCGCCCATAAACCTCGGGGAAAGGGATGTAATATATAATCTGAGGCCATATAAGGTTTTTATAGAAGACGTTGCCATAGAAAATTAAAAACAGGCTCAGTCGATTGGAAATTAAAAAATCTAGTACCCTTTTTCATAGTCAACAGTCATTAGAGAGCAACTATCCCCCTCCCCCCCCACGCCCATTATCTCCCCAAACACATCCAATCCAAATTTTGAGATAGCTATTTTGTTCAGCGTAGTTGATTTTCAGATAGAAAATATATTGTTGAGGAGGATGCTCCGCCACAACCCTCAGGGCAAGGGTTTTAAGTTATGCCCTGGGGGCATATAAGGTTTTTATAGAAGGCGTTGTCGTAAAAACTTCAAAACAGGCTCATTTGATTGGAAATTAAAGAGCTAGTGCCCTTTTTAATAGTCGACAGGAATTGGAGTGTAACTAGCCCCCCTCCCCCCCACGCCCATCCAGTACTCAAACGCAACCAAACCAAATTTTGCGATAGCCATTTTGTTCAGCGTAGTTGATTTTCCGATAGAAAATAAGTTTTCGAGGAGGACATTCCCCCACAAGCCTCAGAGCAACGGCTTTAAGCTATGTCCTCGGGGACTATAAGGTTTTTATAGAAGGCGTTGTCGTAGAAACTTCAAAACAGACTCATTCGATTGCAAATTAAAGAACTAGTGCCCTTTGTAATAGTCAAAAATGATTGGAGGGTAACTAGCCCCCCTGCCACGCCGATCCTTCCCCCAAACACATCCCATCAAAATTTTGAGATAGCCATTCTGTTCAGCGTCGTTGATTTCCAGATAGAAAATATATTTTTGAAGAGGACACTCCCCCACAACCCTCAGGGCAAGGGTTTTAAGTTATACCCTGGGCATATAAGGTTTTTATAGAAGGCGTTTTTGTAGAAACGTAAAAAAAGGCTCATTTGTTTGGAAATTAAAAAATCTACTACCCTTTTTAATCGTCGAAAGTGATTGGAGGGCAACTATCCCCCCCCCCACGCCCATTATCTCCCCAAACACATCCAATCAAAAATTTGAGATAGCCATTTTGTTCAGCGTAGTTGATTTCTAAACAGAAAATATATTTTTTATGAGGATATTCCGCCACAACCCTCAGTGCAAGGCTTTTAAGTTATGCCCTGGGGGCATATAATTTTTTCATAGAAGGCGTTCTCGTAGAAACTTCAAAACAGGTTCATTCGATTGGAAATTAAAGGGCTAGTGCCATTTTTAATAGTCGAAAGTGATTGAAGTGTAGTTAGCCCCCTCCCCCCAAGCCCATTGTTTCCCCAAACACATCCAATCAAAATTTTCAGATAGCCTTTTTTTTCAGCGTAGTTGATGTCCGGATAGAAAATATATTTTGAGGAGAAAACTCCCCCACAACCCTCAGGGCAATGGTTTTAAGTTATGCCCTGTGGGCATTTAAGGTTTTAATAGAAGGCGTTGTCGTGGAAACTTCAAAACAGACTCTTTCGATTGCAAATTTAAGGGATAGTGCCCTTTGTAATAGTCGAAAATGATTGGAGGGTCCCTAGCCCCCCCCCCCCACGCCCTTCATTCCCCTAAACACATCCAATCAAAATTTTGAGATAGCCATTTTGTTCAGCGTAGTTGATTTCCAGATAGAAAACATACTTTTGAGGAGGATACTCCCCCACAACCTTCAGGGCAAAGGCTTTAAGATATGCCCTGGGGGAATATAAGGTTTTTATAGAAGGCATTGTCTTATAAACTTCAAAAAAGGCTCATTCGAGTGGAAATTCAAAGGGATAGTGCCCATTTTTAATAGTCGAAAGTGATTGGAGGGCAACTAGCCCCCCCCCCCTCCAAGCCCATCATTCCCCCAAACACATCCAGTCAAAATTTTGAGATTGACATTTTGTTCAGCGTACTTGATTTTTAGATAGAAAACATGTTTTTGAGGAGGACAATCCCCTACAACCCTCAGGGCAAAGGTTTTAAGTTATGACCTGGGGGCATATACGTTTTTAATGAAAGCGTTGTCATAGAAACTTCAAAAAAGGCTCATTCAATTGAATATTCAAAGTGATAGTGCCCTTTTTAATAGTCAAAAGTGATTGGAGGGCAACTACCCCCCCTCCCCTACGCCTATCATTCCTCCAAACACATCCAATCAAAATTTTGAGATAGCCATTTTTGTTCAGTGTAGTTGATATCCAGATTGAAAATATATTTTTGAAGAGGACACTCCCCCACAACCCTCAGGGCAAGGGTTTTAAGTTATGGCCTGGGGGCATATAAGATTTTTATAGGAGTCGTTGTCGAAGAAAATTCCAAAAAGTCTAATTTTTTTGGAAATTTAAGGGATCGTGCCCTTTTTAATATTCGAATGTGTTTGGTGTGTACCTGGCCCCCCCCCCCACGCCATTTCTTTACTCAAACACATCGAAACTAAATTTTGAGACAGCCATTTTGTTGAGTGGAGTTGATTTCGAGATAGAAAATATGTTTTTGAGGAGGACACTCCCCCACAACTCTCAGGGCAAGAGTTTTAAGTTATGCCCTGGGGGCATATAAGGTTTTTATAGAAGGCGTTGTCGTAAAAACTTCAAAACAGGCACATTCAATTGGAAATTTTAAGGCCTAGTGCCCTTTGTAATAGTCAGAAGTGATTAGAGGGCAACCAGCCCCCCCCCCCACGGCCATCATTCCCCCAAACATATCCAATCAAAATTTCGAGATAGCCATTTCGTTCAGCGTAGTTGATTTCCAGATAGAAAATATGTTTTTGAGGAGGACACTCCCCCAGAACCTTCAGGGCAAAGGTTTTAAGATATGCCCTGGGGGCATATAAGGTTTTTATAGAAGGCATTGTCGTATAAACTTCAAAAAAGGCTCATTCGAGTGGAAATTCAAAGGGATAGTGCCCATTTTTAATAGTCGAAAGTGATTGGAGGGCAACTAGCCCCCCCCCTCCAAGCCCATCATTCCCCCAAACACATCCAGTCAAAATTTTGAGATTGACATTTTGTTCAGCGTACTTGATTTTTAGATAGAAAACATGTTTTTGAGGAGGACAATCCCCTACAACCATCAGGGCAAATGTTTTAAGTTATGCCCTGGGGGCATAAAGTTTTTTAATTAAGGCGTTGTCATAGAAACTTCAAAAAAGGCTCATTCAATTGAATATTCAAAGGAATATTGCAATTTTTAATAGTCAAAAGTGATGGTAGGGCAACTAGCCCCCTCCCCTACGCCGATCATTCCTCCAAACACATCCCATCAAAATTTTGAGATAGCCATTTTTGTTCAGTGTAGTTGATATCCAGATTGAAAATATATTTTTGAGGAGGACACTCCCCCACAACCCTCAGGGCAAGGGTTTTAAGTTATGCCCTGGGGGCATATAAGATTTTTATAGAAGGCGTTGTCGTAAAAACTTCAAAACAGGCTCATTTGATTGGAAATTAAAGGGCTAGTGCCCTTTTTAATAGTCGAAAGTTATTGGAGGGGAACTAGCCCCCCCCCCCACGCCCATCATTTCCGCAAAAACATCCACTCTAAACTGTTATATAGTCTTTTTCTTCAGCGTTGTTTATTTCTATATATAAATTAGGTTTTTGAGTACGACAATCCCCCACTATACTGAAGGCTAGTGTTATAAGTGTTGCCATGAGTGTATATAATTTATTCATATCAGGCGTTGTAATAGAAACTTCAAAACAGGCACATTCAATTGGAAATTCAAAGGACTAGTGCCCTTTTTAATAGTCAAAAGTGATTAGAGGGCAACCAGTCCCCCCCCCACGGCCACCATTCCCCCAAACACATCCAATCAAAATTTTGTGATAGCCCTTTCGGTCAGCGTAGTTGATTTCCAAATAGAAAATCTGTTTTTGAGGAGGACAATCCCCCACAACCCTCAGGGCAAGGGTTTTAAGTTATGCCCTGGGTGCATATAAGGTTTTTATAGAGGGCGGTGTCGTAGAAACTTCAAAAAACGCTCATTCGATTGCAAATTACGAGGGATAGTGCCCTTTGTAATAGTCAAAAGTGATTTGAGGGCTACTAACCCCCCTCTCACACACACCTTTTCCCCAAACACATCCAATCAAAATTTGAATCGAATAAAAATAACTACAAACAAGAGTTTGGGTATCGCCTCACTGCAATTTAATATACCTATGCTGATATTTATTCCCTAAAATCTTAATTAATGAAAGAATTGTTTTCAGTAAAGCGCCAATGACGCAGTAGGTTTTAGGCTTCCGCAGTGAGGCGATACCCAAACTCTGGTTTTTAGTTATTTTTATTCGATTCAAACTTGATTTGCATATTCAATTTAAGTTTCACTTGTTTTAAGATTTATTTATTCATTTACATTAATATATATTGTATGTTTGTTCGCATTGCTTGTTATTTAATTTCTGTTCGTTTTAAGTTTCTTGTATACTTTAATAGCAAAATATTTGTTTTAGTTTTAAGATTGATTTTCATATTCAATCTAAGCATTACTCTCTTTAAGATCTATTTATTTATTTATATTATTAATTGCTGTTTGTTTTTTACTATGATTATTTATTTAATTTCTGTTAGTTTTTGGTTTCAATTGTTAGTTGAGAGTAATTTACGGTCATTTTGAGTTTGAACTTTAACAGGTATTTGTATCTGCTGAGCTTAAGTTTAAAAGGGCATTTACTTTTCTTTTAAGAACTTATTTTTCGGAAAGTTTTTTTTAATTAATCTTTGTTCGTTTTTGATTGCAAAAAGTTTCAAGTTTTTATGGAATGGGGGGGGGGGGTTGCTTACTGTACGATAATTCTTTACTTTAAAAAACGGATCTAGAAATTTAAATTTAAATCGAATGAGGCTTTTTTCAAAGTCTATACGATTACCTCTTTGATAAAAACCTTATATATGAACAATAGACAACTTGCATAACTTGTGGACAACGATTGACAACAATGAATGGATTGAAAAAATAGCTCCAATAAGGGGGTTTAGACCATTTCACTTGCTGACACAAAGGGATCACGACTGTTTGGAATTGACCTTAATAGGATTTTGTGTGCCAAAGCAATTTTACATCTATCTCAGTGTATGTATTTTAAAACAAATAGGAAAACAGAGAAAATCTCAAAGATTACAATATGATAAAAATGCCGTAGTACTACCAGTTCTTGGAGAAGGAGACTTAGTTTATGTCCAAAATAAAGCTCAGAATCCAAGTGAAATCAAGGGTTTAAAGCTTAAATTTCTTGGACCATATATAATTTTAAAAGTTTTTAAAGATTCACTATTCTTGGTACAAGAACTTTCAGGGACCTCTGTAAGAAGAACAGTAAACGGTCGTCTGATAAAGCCTGTAAAGGATTCATAAACTTTTTTACGTTTAAATCATATTTTTTAGGATAAAATTGATATGATTAATAAATCTAATATTGCTAATAGTAGAGTAAAATATAAAGACAAAAAGAAAAGCAGCAACGGTTATAGCTTACGTCAACGTCCGGGTGAAAAACTTTTGGTTGTTCGAAATTGTCTTGAGCAACCAGTAATAACAAATAAATCAATATCGGAAGAATCAAGAATCGTAGAATTGGAGTTAGAGAATCGTGGGCATAGGAGAATCGATTCAACGTCATTTGTATACCAGCTTCTTGTGGAAACTTCAGTAGTAACTTCAGAAGTAATGGAGGATAGCTCCGTTCCTAGCGAACAGCATGAGGTTCAAATGGAACATAGTCTAGTTAGTGTAGAAGTAGACAAAGGGAAAATAGAGGTTAAGGCAGGCTCGAGTGGAGAATCAAGTAGTCTTAGGAGAAGCAATAGGAAAACAGGAAATAAACCTCCAGGTTAGTATAGAGAGTATTGAAACAATTGTAGAGAGATCAGTAGAGTAAGATTATTGTGGAGATTAGTATGTTATTGCAGTACAAACGGTGTTGGGAATTGATGTTAAGTGAAAATGAGGATGTAGCTGGGTTTTATGCTGATTAACTGGACAGGAGAAATGCTTTCTTTGAAATAGGAAAAATAGAAAGATAAAAATGACAAGCGAAAGATGTTTGACCAACCTTTTTCAAATAATATATTTACTTCCTTTTGATATCTTATGGATAGCAAAATAACCGAATAATTTGAAAATAAAGAATTAAAGCTTTGGAAAAAGGAAACTAAAAGAAAATCTCATTGTGTTTCTGTCAAAGATTATCATTTTTTGTTCAAGTTTTATGTTTCAATTTAAGGTGTTTAAAAAGATATTTTGACGATTTACAAATTTTTATATTAGGCGGAGCTATGCAAATTTTATGCGATCTTAGCTTGACAATATAAAGTGAAATGAAAGTGCCACGTGGAACAATATTATTTTCTATCTTGTTGATTCAGTTTTAGTGTCAGTATTTATTTTATGTTCTTGTAAAGTGTACGTTTGTTTGTACCTTTGTTTGAGGATAGAAAATCGTTTTTTTTTGGAAAAAAAAAGATTTTGAAAACCCCGGGGAAAATCTGTAAACTTTGGAAATAGGTTTTTCTTGCTTAAAACCAATAATTAAGATTCTAAATATATGTCGGAGATTCGTATGTGTAATTCTTCCCATGGTCACTTGAACCCGGAATAAACTTTATCTAAAATGCAAACATTGCAAATTGTCAACATCAACAACCCCACTTCTTAGAAATTATCTTTATCAGTTTTGTCAAGTAGCCAGATGTCTATCTGAAGGTGGGTACCAATTTGAATTATTTTAGTCAGTTCGAATTCTGTATCTGTCCTAGCCATATGTACCTTCACTGTATTATATGTATAAATAAACATTTTATACTCTGAACACAGACTATGTGATGTTAGAGGTTCTAGGCATCCTCCACCGGTAGAACCCAGATATTAGGCCAACGCTACCATAAGGCCCTAAAGAGAAGAAGTCTCACTGTACAGAGAAATAGACAATTCACAGAGAAGTGAACAAAGAAACTTTACAAATTTAAGGATTCTCCGAATCCTTCATATTATTTTTAATGGAAGGGATGCTCGTATAAACTTTAGAGAGGGCTCATTTGATTGAAAATTGAAAGTTCTTGTTCACTTTTTAAGAGTCAAAAGAGAATGAAGGGTAACTAGCTCCTCTCCCTCCTCCACGCCATAAACACATCATATAAAAATTTTGAGATAGACATTTGGTTAAAATAGTTCAAAGTTCTGATAACAAAAAACTCCGGTGTCGACACAGCCCACCAGGGCCCGGGGGTAGGCGTTGTAAGCAATGCCCTGGAGCATAACTTATTAAGGGGGGTTTATAACTTATGGGAAGGGGTTTTGTATGGGAAGGACACATAGGAAATATATTATAATTATCCAATTATAAGGTTAAAATACATACTCTGTGATAAATGCAAAATTGCTTTGGCACACAAATTCCTATTAAGGTCAATCCCAAACAGCCATGATCCCTTTGTGTCAGCAAGTGAAATGGTCTAAACCCCCTTATTGGAGCTATTTTTTCAATTTATTTACTGTTGTCAGTCGCTGTCCACAAGTTATGCAATCTGTTTATTGTTCATATATAAGGTTTTTATCAAAGAGGTAATCGTATAGACTTTGAAAAAGCATCATTCCATTTACTTTTAAAGTTATAAATTTGTTTTTTAAATTCAAGAATTATCGTACAGTAAGCAACCCCCCCCCCATGCCATAAAAACTTGAAACTTTTTTTAATCAAAAACGAACAAAAATTAATTAAAAAATAACTTTCCGAAAAAGAATTTTTTCAAAGAAAAGGCCATATTAAACTTAAGATCAGCAGATAGAAATGCCTGCTAAAATTCAAACTCAAAACGACCAGAAATTACTATTAAAGAACAAATGAAACCCAAAACGAACAGAAATGAAATAAACAATCATAGCAACAAAAAAACATACAACTAGTACTCATATAAATGAATAAATAGATCTTAAGGCGAGTAATGCCTCGATTGAATATGAAAATCAAGCTTATAACGAAAACAAATATTTTGCTATTAAAGTATAAATGAAACTTACAACGAACAGAAATTAAATAACAATAAATGCGAACAAACATACAATATATATTAATGTAAATGAATAAATAAATCTTAAAACGAGTGAAACTAAAATTGAACATGCAAATCAAGTTTGAATCGAATAAAAATAACTACAAACAAGAGTTTGGGTATCGTCACACTGCAGAAGCCTAAAACCTACTGTGCATTGGCGCTTTACTGAAAACAAATTATATTACAAATGTTTTCTTTGTTACTTAATATTGAAAATAAATATTATAATTACAGTAAAATTTTGAACTGATGAGCTTTTAGCAATTAATATCAGTATGCATCAAATATTCAGTTTAATGTATTAGTTCTTTTCAAGATTGGTCAAGACAAATATATTTTCACTACTAGCAAAATTTGGATACTGCCCTCTTTTTTAACTGTAAAAACCTAAAGCCTTCTGCGTCATTAGTGCTTCACTGAAAACGAATTACTCGTATATTACAAATTTATTATTTTCCAGTTCTTACAGCATTGAAAATGAAAATAAAAATTACAGTGAAATAAAATCTTGAACTGATGGATCTTTCAAATATTAATATCATTATATATCTAATATTCAATTTTATTTTGTTTATACTTTCCAAGACTGTTCAAGACTCAAATAGTTTGGCCATTTTTTTTTATCTCTGCCATGTTTTGTAACTAATCGTGTTAGTTTGTTATGAAAACATTCTATGGCTTCTAGGCATTTCTATTTGAGTGGAAAAATGCACCTCAAACTTTGTGGAACATGCATTTTCTTGCATGAAACACCAAAATATAATAAAATGTCAAGTTTCGGAGTGTTCCACCACTCGCAAGCAAGTGCCATTGATATTTTTGAATCCGCATGGTCAATTTAGGCGGTGGAGGGTAGGCTAATTCTCGTAGCAGCCCCATTCTGTCGTGGTCTGGTTCACATTTTCAACACCTGGCGTCCGGACTATCATATAATCTACCAAGCATACAACTACCCCAAATCAGTATCAATAAATAAATGAAACCCAAAGCGAACAAAAATTAAAATAAATATTATAGTCAAACTCGAAACGAGCATAAATTAATGTGAGTAGGGTTCAAAACCCCTATGCTTTCTAAAAGCCAGAATATAATTTGTACTTTACTGAAAAAAAATTTAAATGAGTTTACTGAAAAAAAATGTGCATTGTCAATTTAATATACATATGCTGATATTTATTCCCTAAAATATTAATTAATTTTTGATTTATTAAAGTTACAAAAGTGAAAATATTTCAAAGAATTGTTTTCAGTAAAGCGCCAATGACGCAGTAGGTTTTAGGTTTCTGCAGTGAGACGATACCCAAACTCTTGTTTGTAGTTATTTTTATTTGATTCATTCTTGATTTGCATATTCAATTTAAGTTTCACTCGTTTTAAGATTTATTTATTCATTTACATTAATATATATTGTATGTTTGTTCGCATTGATTGTTATTTAATTTCTGGTCGTCTTGAGTTTGAATTTTAAAAGGTATTTGTATCTCCTGAGCTTAAGTTTAAAATGGCCTTTACTTTTCTTCGAAAAACTTATTTTTCGGAAATTTTTTTTTAATTAATTTCAAATAAATAATCACATAGCTAATATCATTTTGCAATTTTCATATTTTTTTATCATTATTCAAATTAAGTAGAAGGTGAAGTTAATAAATTAAAACAATTAATTCATTATTAATTAATTAATAAAATAAATAAAAAACTAAAAAATGATTTTAATAATAATTAAATTCAAACAATTAATTTAATTTAATAATAAACTATTAAAAGATAAATCCTTAATTAATTAATGAATTGAAAATAGTTTTTTTTAATAAATACAAATTTTGATATAATTTGGCGTGAAAATTGTGTGCGAGACAGGGGGAGAGGGAGGCTTATCACGATTCTGCCCTGGGCACAAGAGAGGACAGAGCCACCACTGTAAAGGGGACTAATTTGTTAATAGAAGTATATGCAATCCATAAAAAAAGAACCGTTATCTTAGACCAGCTATCAAAGAAAATTAACGGATATAGCGTATTTTATCGATGCGCTTCAACTTTCAGTGGGGGGGGGCCACGGTCATATCCAGGACTTTTATTCGGGGGTGGGGCTAGCAAAAAAATTAAAAAATTGCATCAAAAATTTGTTGAAATACATTTTTGTTACGTTTTTACGTGTCAGACCAAAATTCGGAACGAGGGGGGGGGGTAAACCCAATTACCCATCACTCTAGATACGGCCCTGGTAGTGGCCCACATGATTTCGATAGGGGGAGGGGAAAGATGCCGAAGGCCTAAAAAGAGCATTTTAGGTCTATATTTTCAAAATTTCAAAGGCATGGTCTTTCAGATGAATATTCAGACGAACAAGCATTTAACCTCTGACCTCCCTCTAGTATAAATGCATGAATATGAGCCGAAGCCGACGATATGGATAATAAGGGGGGTACCCTCTTGTCTTATTTTGAAAATGTTGATTTTTAACTACAAATTAGTTTTTAAATATCAAAGTATGGTGAGGAACAGTCGAACTTAACTGTTATGAGTGGAGAGTTTGGTTAATTCTTATTTAGCAAAAACTCTAACAAAAATTTATTTTATTTCGAAAAGGAAATGCACCGAACTCTTTTTCTTTAATAAATGAAATCTCAAATGATATACCTGGATATGACAATAAAGGAAATAGAGATTTAATAAAGAAACAAGTCTTGTCAAGTCAAAGTATAGAGTAACATTAAAATGTGAGTTGAATTGAAATGATTATGTACGTAAGGGCTGTCCACAAGGATTTCCCTAACTCACGGCATAGTGCATAAGTTCAACTTTTTTTTCCTGTCTTTAAGGATGAAGGCTCTAGCACAAGCATAATGGGAAAAACAGTTTTTTTTCAATACCTCAAGTAGAGAAGAGCTCATTGATGTACATATATTTTAAACTATTCAGCTTTCAATTGAAATGCAAAGGCAATCGTTAAAAAAGAAAAAAAAAATAACTTGCAACTTTCAACTGGCCGGGTAACGCTTATTACTATATTTTACTTATAACGATCAATCTAGATACCCAGCCTGGCCGCACTGAGGGTGTAATTAAAACCCTTCAGTCCTACAATGTCGAGATAGCAGCTCTATCAGAAGCTAGACTAACAGGCTCTGGTTCCATGCATGTTGATGGATATGAAGCCTTGTTCTCTGGAAAGGAGAGGAAGCGTGAAGCTGGAGTTGCCTTAGCTGTGGGAAGATGCTAAAAGCTCGATGAGAAGATGCTAAAAGCTCGTTTCGTTAGTTCTCAGTCGAAAATGACAATTATATCTGCTTATGCCGTGACGAATGAGGCTGATGATTCTGTGAATGATGCGTTTTATTCTGAATTAAATGATCTAGTCAACTCAGTACCTGAACATGATATTTTCATTTTGTGTGGTAATTTCTAAAGCTGGTAATGACCGCAGTTATGCCTATGGAGTGATTGGCAAGCACGGTTTTGGTGTGATAAATGACCATGGAGTGCAATTAATAGATTTTTTGCGCTAGCCATGGCCTAATTGTTGGAGGATCATGGTTCCCTCATCGTGATGTTCACAAATATGCATGGACTTCAACTGACGGGACTACACGGAACCAAATTGACCACACACTTATTAGAAAACGTCACAAACGTTGTCTGGAAGATGTGCGTACTTTTCGTGGGGCCGATTCATACTCGGACCACCAACTAGTGATTGCTGGTTTTAAACTAAAATTAATTGCTATTACCAAGCGCAAAGAGACTATGAAAGTGTTTGACATTCAGAAGCTCCGGGATAGACAAGTGAGGCAAGCATATTGTGTTGACCTTTCTAAAAAGTTTCCGAACCTGACATGCAATGAAACCTGTGTCCCAATGGATGAGAA
>NW_028300808.1:681860-711683 GCF_049724085.1 Artemia sp. Qi Xiang Cuo
GGGGTCCCACTCCACCAGCCTGAACGGTGGAAATTCACTAGCTCAGTATTGGGGTCCCACTCCACCAGCCTGAATGGTGGAAATCCACTAGCTCAATATTGGGGTCTCAGTCTACCAGTCTGAATGGTGGAAATTCACTGTTTAAGTTAGGGTAGGTTAACTTATCATGTGCGCTCATGATAAGTTAACCTAACCTTTTCCGACGAGTATGGTTAGGTTAGGCTAGATTAAGTTAGGTTAGGTTAAGTTAGGTTAGGTTAGCCATGTACGCTTCACTTAGGTTAGCTTAGGTTAGGTGAGAGACAGGCAAAAAGTTAGGTGTATGATTAGGTTAGGTTAGGTTAGATTAGATTAGGTTAGGTTAAGTTAGGTTAGGCAAGGTTAGCCTACGTACGCGCGCGTACGTAGGCTAACCTAGCCTAACCTAACTTAACCTAACCTAATTTAATCTAACTACTAACCTAATCATACACCTAACTTTTGCCTGTCTCTCACCTAACCTAAGCTAACCTAAGTGAAGCGTACATGGGCTAACCTAACCTAACTTAACCTAACCTAACTTAATCTAGCCTAACCTAACCATACTCGCCGGAAAAGGTTAGGTTAACTTATCATGAGCGCACATGATAAGTTAACCTACCTAACTTAAACAGTGAATTTCCACCATTCAGTCTGGTTGACTGAGACCCCAATACTGAGCTAGTGGATTTCCACCATTCAGGCTGGTGGACTAGGACCCAAATTATGAGCTAGTGAATTTCCACCGTTCAGGCTGGTGGACTGTGACCCCAATACTGAGCTAGTGAATTTCCACCTTTCAGTCTGGTAGAGTGTGACCCCAATACTGAGCTAGTGGATTTCCACCATTCGGGCTGGTGGACTAAGACCCCAATTTTCCAACTCTTGCATTTCATGAACTTCGAAAAATCAAGAGAATGTAACTGTGAGAAGGTAAAGCACAACAAGTCACTACTGAAATATTCCAACTCTTGCATTTCACGACAGAAATTCAAATGAAATTTGAAAAATTAAGACAATGTAACTGTGATATGGTAAGTGTGTTAGTTTTTGTGTGTGTGTGTAATTTTTGGCGTGTGTGTGTGTAAGTTTTCATGTGTGTGCGGAAGTTTTCGTGTGTGTGTGTGTGTGTAAGTTTTTGTGTGTGTGTGTATTTTTTTGTGAGTGTATTCAAGTGTGTTTGTGTCTATGATTTAGTTTTCATGTAAGTTTGTGTGTGCATGTAAGTTTTTGTGTGTGGGTGTCAGTTTTTGTGTGTGTGTGTGTGTGTAAGTTTTTGTGTGTCTAAGCTTTTGTGTGTGTAAGTTTTGACGTGTGTGTGTAAGTTTTCATGTGTGTGTGTGTGTGTGTTTAAGTTTTTGTGTGCATGTATGTTTTAGTGTGAATGTGTTAGTTTTTGTGTGCATGTGTGTGTGTGTGTGTGTGTTAGTTTTTTTGTGTGTGTCAGTTTTTGTGTGTGTGTGTAAGTTTTTTTGCGTGTGTGCTATTTTTTTTGTGTTTGTAAGTTTTTGTGTGCATGTATGTTTTTGTGTGCATGTAAGTTTTTGCGTGTGGGTGTAAGTTTTTGTGTGTGTGTGTAAGTTTGTTGTTTCTAAGATGTTGTGTGTGGGTGTAAGTTTTTGTGTGTGTTTGTAAGTTTGTGTGTGTTTGTGTTTTGTGTGTGTGTTAGTTTTTGTGTTTGTGTGTGTATGTTTCTGTGTGTGTGTGTGTGTGTGTATGTGTGTAAGTTTTTGTGTGTGTAAGTTTTGGAGTGTGTGTCTGAGATATAGTTAGTGTGTTTGTATGTTTTTTTTGTGCATTTGTGTTTGTAAGTTTTTTTGTTTGTTTGTGTGTGAATTTTTGTTGTGGTCTTGTGTAAGTTTGTGTGTGTGTGTGTTTGTATGTGTGTTTGTGTGTGTAAGTTTTCGTGTGTGTGTGTGTGTGAGTTTTGTGTGTGTGTGTGTGTGTGTAAGTTTTTGTGTGCATTTAATTTTTTTTGTTAATGTTATTTTTATTGTGATAGTTTAAGTTTTTGTGTGTGTTTGTTTGTAAGTTTTTGTGTGTGAGTAAGTTTTTTTGTGTGTGTGTGTGTAAGTTTTTGTGTGTTTGTGTTAGTTTTTTTGTGTCCAATATATTGAGTGTGGATATTAGTTTTTTGTGTGTTTGTGTAATTTTTTTTGTGTGTGTGTGTAAGTTTTTGTGTTTGTAAGTTTTTTGTCTGTGTGTGTGTGTAAGTTTGTGTGTGTGTGGGTGTGTGTGTGTGTGGCTAAGTTTTTGTGTGTGTAAGTTTTGGCGTGTGTGTGTAAGTTTTCGTGTGTGTGTGTGTGTAAGTTTGTGTGTGTGTGTGTGTGTGTGTGTCAGTTTTTGTGCCTGTGTGTGTGTGTTTTTTTGTGTTCATGTGTTAGTTTTTGTGTTTGTGTGTGTGTGTTATTTTTTGTGTGTGTGTGTAAGTTTTTGCAATTGTGTGTTTGTTTTAGTTTGTGTGTGTTTGTGTTTTTATTTTTTTTTTTTTTGTGTGTGTGTTTAAGTTTTTGTGTGATTGTAAGTTTTTTTGTGCATGTAAGTTTTAGTGTGCTTGTGTAAGTTTTTGTGTGTGTGTGTGTGTGTGTGTGTGTAATTTTGTTTGTGTGTGTTAGTTTGTGTGTGTGTGTGTGTGTGTGTGTGTAATTTTTTGAGTGTGTGTTTTTGTTTTCGTGTGTGTGTGTGTGTTTTTTTTCGTGTGCATGTGTATTTTTTTGTGTGTGTTTGTTTTTGAGTGTGTGTGTTAGTTTTAGTGCGTGTGTGTGTGTGATTTTTTTTGTTTTATTGTGTTAGATTTTTTTCGTGTTTTTGTGTGTTTTTGTGTAAGTGTGTGTGTGTGTGTAAGTTTTGGCGTGTGTGTGTAAGTTTTTGTGTGTGTGTGTGTGTGTGTGTGTGTGTGTGTGTAAGTTTTTGTGTGAATGTCAGTTTTTGTGTGAATGTAATTTTTAGAGTTAATGTGTAATTTTTTTTGTTTGTGTTTGTGTTAGTTTTTGTGTGTGTGTGTGTTAGTGTTGGCGTGTGTGTGTAAGTTTTGGCGTGTGTGTGTAAGTTTTCATGCGTGTGTGTGTGTGTAAGCCTTTGTGTGTGTGTGTTAGTTTTTGTGCGTGTGTGTAAGTTTTTGTGTGTGTGTAAGTTTTTGTGTGCATGTAAGTTTTTGTGTGCATGTTAGTTTTTGAGTGTTGGTCTTAGTTTTTGTGTGTGTGTTTTTATGTTTTTGTGTGTCTAATATTTTGTGTGTGGATTTAAGTTTTTTGTTTGCAGGTGTTTTTTTTTGTTTGTGTGTTTGTTTGTTTGTTTGTGATAGTGTTTTTGTGTGTAATTTTGTTGGTTTTTTTAATTTTTGTGTTTGTGTGTGTTTTTTTTTTTGTGTGTGTGTGTAAGTTTTTGTGTGAATGTAAGTTTTTGTGTGCATGTAAGTTTTTGCGTGTGGGTGTAAGTTTTTGTGTGTGCATGTAAGTTTTTGTGTGTCTAAGCTTTTGTGTGTGTGTGTTAGTTTTGTGTGTGTGTGTGTTTTATTTTGTTTGTTTGTTTGTGTTTGTGTTTATGTTTTTGTTTGTGTAAGTTGTTTTTTTGTTTGTGTAATTTTTTGTTTTTGTGTTTATTTGTTAGTTTTTGTGTGCGTGTAATTTTTGACGTGTTGGTGTAAGTTTTTGTGTGTGTGTGTAATTGTGTTTTTGTCTCAGATTTTTTTTGTGTTTGTTTTGAAGTGTTTGTGCGTAAGTGTTCGTGTGTGTGTGTGTAAGTTTTTGTGTGCATGTGAGTTTTCGTGTGCATGTGTAAGTTTGTGTGTGTGTGTGTGTGTGTGTGTGTGTAAGTTTTTGTGCATGTGTGTGAGTTTTTTTTATTTCATGTGTAAGTTTTTTTGTATTTGTGTGTGTGTTAGTGTTTGTTTGTGTGTGTTAGTTTTTGCGTGTGTGTGTTAGTGTTAGTGTGTGTGTGTGTGTGTTTGTTAGTTTTGTGTGTGTGTGTGTGTGTGTAAGTTTTTGTGTGAATGTAAGTTTTTGTGTGCATGTAAGTTTTCGTGTGCATGAGTCAGTTTTTGTGTGTGTGTGTGTGTGTGTGTGTGTGTGTGTGTGTGTGTTATGTTTTTTTAGTGTTTGAGAGTGTAAGTTTTTTCTTGTGTGTTTAAGTTTTCGTGTGTGTGTGTGTTAGTTTTTGTGTGCATGTGTAAGTTTTTGTGTGTGTAAGTTTTGGCGTGTGTGTGTAAGTTTTCGTGTGTGTGTGTGTGTGTGTATGTTTTGTGAGTGTGTGTGTGTGTGTGTGTTATTTTTTGTGAGTGTGTGTGTGAGTTTTTTTGTGTTCTTGTGTTAGTTTTTGTTTGTGTGTTTGTAAGTTTTTGTGTGTGTTTTATTTTTGGTGTGTGTGTGTGTGAGTTCTTTTGTGTTTGTGTGTGTTAGTTTTGTGTGTGTGTGTATGTGTGTGTGTGTTAGTTTTTGTGTGCATGTTAGTTTTTGTGTGCATGTAAGTTTTCGTGTGCTTGTGTAAGTTTTAGTGTGTGTGTGTGTGTGTAAGTTTTGTGTGTGTGTGTGTGTGTGTGCTAGTTTTTGTGGGTGTTTGTGTGAGTTTTTTTTTGTTCTTGTGTTATTTTGTGTGTGTGTGTGTGTGTGTGTGTGTAAGTTTTTGTGTGTGTGTAAGTTTTGGCGTGTGTGTGTGTAATTTTTTGTGTGTTTGTGTGTGTAAGTTTTGTGTGTGTGTGTGTGTGTGTGTAATTTTTTTTTTTATTTTAATTTTTTTTTTGCTTTTTATTTTTATTGTGTTTTATTTTTTTCGTGTTTGATTATGTTTTGTTGTGTGTGTTAGTTTTCGTGTGTGTGTGTGAGTTTTTGTGTGTGTGTGTAAGTTTTTGTGTGTGTGTAAGTTTTCGTGTGCATGTATGGTGACCGGGGGAGGACCTTTGGGGCCCAGAGAGGGCGTTTGTGGATCCGGAGGCCCTTGAGGATTGAGTGGTCTTTTGGGAGCCCGGGGGACCTTTGTGGACCGGGGGAGGGCCCTTGGGAGCCCGGTGGTCTTTTGGGAGCCCTGTGGGCCTTTGGAGGTCCGGGGGGGCAGTTGGGGGCCTGGGGGACATTTGGGGACCGGTGGAGGGCCTTTGGGACCCCGTTGGTCCTGTGGGAGCTCGATGGGGCTTTGGGGGGCCCGGGGATGGCCTTTGGGGCACAGGGAGTGCGTGGGGTGGTGGGGGGGCCGGTGGGTGCCGGGGGAGGGCCTGGGGGGCGCGGGTATGGCCTTTGGGGGGTGTGGGGGCCCTTTGGGACCCCGTTGGTCGTTGGGGAGGCCGGTGGCCCTTGGGGGGCGGGGGGACGGCCTTTGGGGGTCCGGGGGGCCCGTTGGGAGCCGGGGGGACCTTTGGGGACCGCGGGCGGGCCTTTGGAAGCCTGGGGAGGGCCTTTGGGTGGCCCGGGGATTGCCTTTGGGGTTCTGGGTGGGCCTTTGGGGGCTCCGGTGGCCCTTTGAGAGCTTGGGGGGCCTTTGAGGACCGGGGGGGGCTTCCTTCGGGGCACCGGGAGGGCAGTTGAGGGCCTGGGGGACATTGGGGGACCGGTGGCGGGCCTTGGGGATCCCCTTGGTCCTTCGGGAGCTCGCTGGGCCTTTGGGGGACCCGGGGATGGCCTTTGGGGGTCTGGGTGGGCCTTTGAGGACCGGGGGCTTCCTTCGGGGTTGGGGTGGGGTATGAGACGCCTTTGGGGTTGGGGTAGAGGACCTCACAACACTGTTAAAATACAACTTGTGTATTATAACGACCACACTCAAAACCTCTTCCAAAATCTCTTCAAAAATCACCTTTTAAAATGTCTCTAGCTGTTTCGCCGAAATAGTTCCATAAAATAGCTAAAACAGTTTCGCCGAAATTAACCCTAAACGGAATTTCGGCATGTTCCCTTTGTTTGGCATCTCTGCGCCAATGCATTTCAAATTATTTGGAAACCTTTTCGCGCGCTAAGATCAATACGTCTGCTCGGAAACGATTCTCTTGTTAGAAACAACAAATTAATTTCCCTTTCGTGAATCAATTCTCTATAGAACAACAAATTAATTCCCCTTTTGTGCCAATCAATCAATCATGACATCATGTGTGATCTAACTGTTTCTCGGTGACAATTCTCTTTGGAAATGCAAGGACATTAATTAACTTGACGTCATCTGTCAGACATTAATTAACTGTTTCCGGGAACCTCATAACATCTGGCTCGAATAACAATAACAAATACTATTTCCGGATCATAACATCTGCCTCAAACAGGAAGGAAATGTCATTAACTTTGCTTCGAACGACAACAACATTTGGCTCGAATAACAATAACAAATACTATTTCCGGATCATAACATCTGCCTCGAACAGGAAGGAAGTGTCATTAACTTTGCTTCGAACGGCAATAACATTGACCCCATTAACCACGTGTTCTACCTAATGACCCTGTTCAAAACAACAACAACATTGACCTTGGCATTTTGCCTCGGAAACAATAACAACATTGACCTTCGCTGAGGGCGTGCCAAAAACAGACCTGGAGAAAGAGGTCATTGACCCTGTCCTCATTAAACTATATAAAAAAGTTGTAGGTGTCAGCAGGGGTGGGCAACAGGACCTTTAGGGTCATCTCTACTAGAGCCTGCCTTTTTTGGAATTTAAAAAGAGTATTCTTCTCGGTTTGATCGAAAATACAAAATTCACACTTTTAATGATGTAAGTTTCATGAAATCTCAATATCTTTATATCCAGCTCAAACGGGAGAAGCTACATGGTTTTCCTGTGATTTCTAGGAAAGTAAATGTCGTTTTAAGTTTCTGCATTTAGTTCAGATTATTTATCCAAGCTTCACAAGTTAAGGCAAGACCACACAAACAATTTTAAATAGTTGGTCCTCACAAAATGAAAAAGTTTATAAAGGACGAGATACAGTGATTCTTTAAGCTATCAATTCCCTTAATGAATTCTTATATGTCTAGAATCAGACTAAAAGCTAAATTTTATATGTAAATATTGTTATAAAAATTCTTTTATTTAGAGTTTTGATCTCTGTTGGCATGGAAAACACTTTACCTGTAGTTTATTACTACGAGCTGTTTAAGAACAAAGGCGATAGTATGGGCTATTAGTAATAGTATAATAAATATAATAACTTATGTTATACCAAATATCAATATTTTAATAATAATAGATGCATCTAAAGAATCGGCTTATGCTGATTTTAAATATATGTGATTGATTAAATTTAGCGTTACCCATCAAAAGTACGAACCTGAGAAAATTTACCTTATTTTGCAAAAAGGGAAAAAACACCCCCAAAGAGTTAAGGAATTTGATTACGTTTTTTATTACTTTAAAAAGTAGAGTTGTGAGAAAAAGTCAAACTTTAGCGTAAACAGGGAGGTGTTGAGAAGGGGACGGCCCCTTTTATATACGGAGTAATTTCGTTTTAAGTTTTAATGGCGCTCCTTATTTTCAGTTCATAATTTTTTTTTTATTTGATATAATGATAAATTTGCAGCGCTTCCCACTTTTGAAAAAGTGGGGTATAATTATTGAGACTTACATAAATCTGAGATGCCATTGTAGTTGAAATGCCAATCACACCAGTGAGAATTCTGCCAATAAATATTTGTGTTGGGTTGGTAGTTAGGACTGTTAAAAGGTGAGATAAAATGTAAAATGGAGAAATGAGAAGCATGGTTCCTCGTCGTCCAACATAATTCGTTGAAACGAAAGCCAAAATTGCGCCAACTGTCGACCCAATGGGCATACCACTAACTGAAAAGAATAATATAAAAAGTAAATAAAAGTAACTTTGTTTTTGCGGTGGTTGCTGCTGTTTTTTTTCATTTGTTATATTTTTTTAAACGACTGGTTTTGACAAAAAATCTCTGTTTTTGTGCAAACTTATATTTTGGCGTTGTGGAAGTTTTGTAAAAAAAAAAAAATATTACGATATTTTTCTATAAGCCTTGATTTTCTTTGTGATGACATATTCGATTGTGTTGTCAGTGTAGGAATTTGGGACAATATTCGGGGGCGCCCACCCGCCCAGAGTCTCGGGCAAGTGACCCAAAAATTTAAAAAATGTATGAAAAATTCAAATTTTGTTCCGAATGTTGGGCTAAGCTTAGGCAACGAATAGGTACTATTTGAAAGATAAAAATGGCTTTAAACGATTGTTTTGCCGGTTATTTCAAGCAAATTTATGGTCCTATGTCAATTTTAGATTCTTGGTCAACCTTCTTATCACCATAGGCGGGTCTGCCTTGTTTGCCTCTTTTTTAAATTCTTGATCAGCATGCCTAAGACTCTAGGCAGGCATGCCTTTCCAACAACTAACCTGACAAGTATGTGTCCAATAAGAGAGTCATTCATACTCCTGCCATTTACCCGTGCCCCAGCCATTGAAACATTTGCCTCTCAACTACTTGGACTATCTGTCTTGGCTTTTCTCTGTCTACAATTACCCAGCCCAGTCTTGATGCAACCTATTGCCCAAAATACTTGATAACTTCAATTCAAATTTCAGTGGTAAAAAAAAAAAAAAAAAAAAAAAAAAAAAAAAAAAACGATGTAAATACAAAAAGTTTTAAGTAAAACATAAATGACATTCTGTCCTTTAGACTATGTAGCACGAAGTAGCACGACTTCATTTATTGTAATTACTGTTCGTTTAAAGCTTGATATGATTATTGTTTTGAAATTCTGCTCGTTTTACGATTCATTTACTCCTCTATAGCATTATTTTTCATCTGGTATAAAATTTGGTTCGTTTTGGGTTTTATCTTTATTCATTGATAGTAATTAATTAAAAAAAAAACTTTCCAAAAAATAAGTTTTTCAAAGAAAATTAAAGGCCATTTTAAACTTAAGGTCAGAAGATACAAATACCTTTTAAAATTCAAACTTAAAACGACCAGAAATTACTGTTAAAGAATGAATGAATCCCAAAACGAACAGAAATTAAATAAACAATCATAGCAAAAACTTACAACAAGTATTAATATAAATAAATAAATAGATCTTAAAGCGAGTAATGCTTAGATTGAATATGAAAATCAAGCTTAAGCCGAAAAAAAATATTTTCCTATTGAAGTACAAATGAAACTTAAAACGAACAGACATTAAACAAACAATCAATGCAAACAAACATACAATATATATTAGTGTAAATTAATAAATGTAATTTGTAAATTAATAAATCTTAAAACGAGTGAAACTTAAATTGAATATGAAAATCAAGCTTGAAATAAAAAAAAAATCACCACAAACAAGAGTTTGGGTATGACCTCCTTCTCTCATTGTAAAAGTCTAAAACCTATTGAGTCATGGGCACTTTACTGAGAACCAATTTTATGACAAATATTTTCTTTTTTACTTAATATTGAAAATAAACATCAAAATTATAGTAACATTTTGAACTAATGAGCTTCCAGCAATTAATTTCATTATACATCAAATATTCAGTTTAATTTATTAGCTCTTTTCAAAGTTGTTAAAGACATATATTGTTTCACTACAAACAAGTGTTCGGATACTGCCTCCTTTCCTAACTGTAAATAAAAACCAAAAGCGTACTGCGTAATTGGCGCTTAACTAAAAACGGATTATAATACAAATACTTTCTTTTCCAGCTCTTACAGCATTGAAAATAAAAATACAATTACAGTGAAATGAATTCTTGAACTGACGGATCTTTCAACAATTAATATCATTATACATCAAATATTCAATTTGATGTGGTTTATACTTACCAAGACTGTTCAAGACGCATTTGGTTTTCAGTAAAGCGCCAATGACGCAGTAGGTTCTAGACTTTTACAGTGAGAGAAGGAGGTAATACCCAAACTCTTGGTTGTGGTGATTTTTGTTCGTTTCAAGCTTGATTTGCACATTCAATTTAAGTTTCACTCGTTTTAAGATTTATTTATTAATTTACATTAATATCTATTGTATATTTGTTGCATTGATTGTTTATTTGGTTTTTGTTCGTTTTAAGTTTCATTTGTGCTTCAATAGGAAAATATTTTTTTCGTCTTAAGGTTGATTTTCATGTTCAATCAAAGCATTACTCGCATTAAGATCTATTTATTCATTTATATTAATACTTGTTGTAAGTTTTTACTATGACTGTTTATTTAATTTCTGTTCGTTTTGGGTTTCATTTATTCTTTAATAGTAATTTCTGGTCGTTTTGAGTTTGAATTTTAAAAGGTATTTGTATCTGATAAGCTTAAGTTTAAAATGGCCTTTACTTTTCTTTGAAAAACTAATTTTACGGAGTTTTTTTTAAATTACTTTTTGTTCGTTTTTTATTGCAAAAAATGTCAAGTTTTTAAAAACTCCTTATTTCAAAATCAAAATTAAAAAAAAAAAATCAAATATTCATCAAAGTATTAAAACTGATATCAAAGTAACAATACCAAAGTGAAAAAATGGGTTTGGGTCAACCTCGGAGTTTTTATTATCTGATTATCGAACTATTTTTAACAAAATTGCTATCTAAAATTTTTAATCGGATGGATTTGGGGAAAAAGGGCGCGGGGGACTAGATTAAGCTTCAATCTCTTTTGACTCTTTAAAAGTGAACTAGATCTTTCTATTTTCAATCAAATGAGCCCTCTCTGAAGTTTATTAGAGCATCCCTTCTATAAAAACCATATATACCCCCAGAAAAATACTTACAACGCCTGTCCCTGGTCCCTGGGGGGTTGTGTCGACCCCGGTGTTTTAATATCTGATGTTTGAAATATTTTTAACAAAATGGTCACCTGAAATTTTTATCGGATGGGTTTATCTCTCGATAAACCCAAAGGCGTGGAGGGCGGGAGGGGCTATTTACCCACCGATTTTGTTCACGCTGATGAAATGAACTACAACTTTTAATTTACATTCAAATGAACACTCTCTGAAGTTTATACGAGCATATCTTCCATAAGAACCATATATTCCCCCAGAGCAATACTTACACTGCCTGCCCCGGTTCTGGAGGGGTCGTGTCCATATTTGAGGTAATTTGAAAATTTAACGAGAAAATTTGAGGTAGCCATTTTTAACAAAATGGCTACCTCAAATTTTTTATCATATGCATTTGGGGAAAAAGGAGTTGGGGGCCAGTTGCCCTCTGATCAGTTTTGACTCTTAAAAAGGGCACTATAACTCTCGATTTTCAATCGAATGAGTACTCTTTGAAGTTTATACGACGACACCTTCTATATGAATTGCCTCTAGGAAAAAAATAAATGGAGTGTGGGGGGAGGCTAGCTGCCCTCCAATCACTTTTGACTCTTAAAAAGTAAATTACAACTTTCGATTTCCAATCAAATGAGCCCTCTAGGAATTTTATACGAGCATCCTTTCCATAACAACAATATATGCCCCGAGGGCATAACTTACAACGCCTACCCCCATACCCTGGGGGGCTGTGTCGACACCGGAGTTTTTTGTTATCAGAACTTTGAACTATTTTTAACAGAATGTCTATCTCAAAATTTGGGCATGGAGTGGGCGGGTTCGATTGGCGTGCATTTAGGGCGTGGAGGAGGGGGGGGATAGTTGCCCTCCGATCTCTTTTGATTCTTAAAAAGTGAACAAGAACTTTCAATTTCCAATCAAATGAGCCCTCTCCGAAGTTTAAACGAGCATCCCTTCCAAAAGAACAACATGTGCCCCTAGAGCATTGCTCATAAGGTCTGCCTCCGGGCCCTGGCGGGTTCCGTTGACACAAGAATTTTTCTTATCTGACCTTTGAACTATTTTTAATGAAATGGCTATTATAAAAAAATTATAGGATAGGCTTGGTGAAAATAGGGAGTGTGGGGGGGGACTAGTTGCCCTTGGATATCTTTTGACTCATGAAAATTGAACTAGAGCTTTCAATTTCGAATCAAATGAGCCCCCTCTGAAGTTAATACGAGCAACCCTTTCATAAGAACAATATACGCCCCCAGGACAACACTTACAATAACTATCTCCCGGGCCCGGGGGGGGGGGGGAGTTTTTGTAATCTAATTTTTGAACAATTTCCAAAACACTGGCTATCTTAAAATTTGTAGCAGACGGGTTTTGGGAAAAAGAGCGTGGGGGGGGGGGGCTAGTTTGACTTTCTTGACTCTTAAAAAGTGAACTAGAACTTTCAATTTTCAATCAAATGAGCCTTCTATGAAGTTTATACGAGCATACTTTTCATAAGAACCATACATGCCCTTAGAGCATAACTTAGAACGCCTTGCTCTGTGCCCTGGGGGGTTCTATTGACACCGGAGTTGTTCTTATCCGACCTTTGAACTATTTTTAACAAAATGTCTATCTCAAAATTTTTATCAGATGGGTTTTGAAAAAGAAGGCGTGGGGGGGGGGGGGGCTAGCTGCCCTCGAATGTCTTTTGACTATTAAAAAGTGAGCTCGAACTTTCAAAATCCAATCAAATGAGGCCTCTCTGAAGTTTATACGAGCATCCCTTTCATACGAACAATATAGTTAGGCATTGCATAGTTTACAACGCCTGCCCCCGGGCCCTGGGGGGTTATGATGATACCTGAGTTTTTGTTATATGACTTTTGAGTACTTTTTAACTTAATGGCTATCTCAAAATTTTGATTGGATGCATTTGGGAAAAAAAGGGCATGGGGGGGCTAGTTGTCATCCAATCTCTTTTGAATCTAAAAACTGAACTAGAACTTTCAATTTCCAATTAAATGAGCCATCTCTGAATTTGTTACGAGCATCCCTTCAATAAGAACCATATATTCCCCCAGAGTATAACTTACAACACCTGCCTCCGGGCCCTGGGGGGCAGTATTGACCCCTAAGTTTTCGTTATATGGTCTTTGAACTATTAAAAAAAACTACCTCAAAGTTCTTATCGGGTGGGTTTGAGAAAAAAGGGCGTGGAGGTGGGGGGGGGCTAGTTGCCCTCCAATCTCTTTCGACTCTTACAAGTGAACTAGAACTTTTGATTTTCAATCAAATGAGCCCTCTTTGAACTTAGTAGGAAAATCCCTTCATAAGATCCATATATGCCCCCAGAGTATAACTTACAAGCCGGTCCCCAGGCCATGAGGGGGTGTGTCGGTACCGAAGATTTAGTCGTATGATCTTTGAACTATTTTTAACAAAATAGCCATCTTAAAATTTTTTTGGATGTATTTGGGAAAAAAGGATGGTTACCGTCCAATATCTTTTGACGATTAAAATGTGAACTAGAACTTTCAATTTCCAATCAAATGAGCACTCTCTGAAGTTTATACGAGTATTCCTACCATAAGAACCATATATCCCCCAGGGCATAACTTATAACAAAACCTTATATGCCCCTTGGGCATAACTTACAACCCTTTCTCTGAGGGCTGTGGGGGAGTTGTCATCCTCAAAGACCTAATTTCCAGAACTTAAAACTACGTTTAATAAAATGGCTATCTCAAAATTTTGATTGGATGTGTTTGGGGAAAAGGTGGGTGTGAGAGGGGGGTTTGTTGCCCTCAAATCACTTTTTACTATTAAAAAGGGCACTAGCCCTTTGAATTTCCAATCGAGTTAGCCCTTTTTCAAGTTTCTACGACAACACCTTCTATAAAAACCTTATATACCCCCAGGGCATAACTTAAAACCCTTGCCCTGAGGGTTGGGGGGAGTGTTCTCCTAAAAATCATATTTTCTATCTGGATATCAACTACGCTGAACAAAATGCCTATCTAAAAATTTTGATTGGATGTGTTTTGGGGAATGATGGGCGTGGGGGGGGCCTAGTTTCCCTCCAGTCGCTTTCGACTATTAAAAAAGGCACTAGCCCTTTGAATTTCCAATCGAATGAGCCTTTTTTGAAGTTTCTACGACAACGCCTTCTATTAAAACCTTATATGCCCCCAGGGCATAACTTAAAACCCTTGCCCTGAGGGTTGTGGGGGAGTGTCCTCCTAAAAAACATATTTTCTATCTGGAAATCAACTACGCTGAACAAAATGGCTATCTCAAAATTTGGATTGGATGTGTTTTGGGGAATGATGGGCGTGTGGGGGGCTAGTTTCCCTCAAATCACTTTCGACTATTAAAAAGGGCACAATCCCTTTGAATTTCCAATCGAATGAGCCTTTTTTGAAGTTTCTACGACAATGCCTTCTATAAAAACCTTATATGCCCCCAGGGCATAACTTAAAACCCTTGCCCTGAGGGTTGGGGGGGATTGTCCTCCTCAAAAACATATTTTCTATTTGAGAATCAACTACGCTGAAGAAAATGGCTATCTGAAAATTTTGATTGGATGTGTTTGGGGGAATGATGGGCGTGAGGGGGGGGGGGGGCTAGTAGCCCTCCAATCACTTTTGAATATCTAAAAGTGCACTAGCCCTTTGAATTTCTAATCGAATGAGTCCTTTTTGATGTTTCTACGACAACGCCTTCTATAAAAACCTTATATGCCCCCAGGGCATAACTTAAAACCCATACCCTGAGGGTTGGGGGGGAGTATCCTCCTCAAAAACATATTTTCTATCTGAAAATCAACTACGCTGAACAAAATGGCTATCTCAAAATTTTAATTGGATGTGTTTGGGGAAATGATGGACTTGGAGGGGGGGGGGCTAGTTGCCCTCCAGCCACTTCTGACTATTAAAAAGGGCACTAGAACTCTAGATTTCAAATCGACTGAGCCCCCTTTGAAGTTTCTACGACGACCTCTTCCATATGAAGTGTCTCTAGGGGAAAAAAATAAATAAATAATAAAACATTGGAGCCGTATGGCCTTTACTATGAGCAACGCTATAGCGTTGCCCCTGATATATTTTCGCTTTAAGTTTTGATTATTGTCTGATTAGTCTGTCACATAAATTGGTAGAAACGCCAAGTTTTTTTCTTTAGCCTACTACGAGTCTGTTTTTGCTCCTCTTTGGTCTTTAGTCTTATCTACTCCTTTTTACATATTTCTTTACATATTTGGAAAACTTCTTTTTGGAAATGTCCTTTATTTGATAGATAAACTAGGATAAGGCCGAACCCGAGAGGATTGAGGTAGAATCAAAGGATCTCAAATAGGCTGTTTGTTACCTGACTGTGTGCTTTTCACATCTTTTGGTTGAGCTCTGTCAACCCTCACCACTCACAGAAAGCCTAAGTTTGCACCCCAAAGCGGTACTCCAGTGGTGGATCTTTCGAGAATCGATAAATCTGGCACAGTTGAATGCTAGCGCACACAGGATGTCACATGGTGCGTAAATGGTTATTTCACTGCAGTCCAGACAGATAATATTCAAGTCAAGAGAAGATGGTGGCTCTTTTCAGTATTTCCGTGCTAATTCAGAAGCCTTTACTGATTTTAGAGCAGGGAGTGACTGTACACGTGTTGGAGCAAAAATCCTTATCCATCGTATCATGGGGGAGAAACTGGCTCGAATGAAAAGACTAAACATTACCAAACTCGATTCTGGTCAAACCGAACATGAGTTTTGTCTTTAGTTCAAAAATAGTCTCTATGCTATATAAACCAGTGTTCAAGATCCCGAAGTAATGTTGCCGTAGATCACTGCTATTGAAGATGCATCTGATGCACTTGGATACTCCCACTTCTTCAGACAGAGTTGTATTTCGGAAAGAAACAAGGAAATGAATGATGAGAAACATACCTCAAGCCATCTAGACAAACAGATCAAAGTTGTACCGAGGAAACATACCAAGCAAAGCGTGAGAAAAGACCGCGCGGGTCACTAGAAGGAAGTCACTCACAAAATAGAAAACGTTGAACTAAATCACAACTCATGACGTACATGTAAAATCCTTAGAGAAGAAGTTAATGGAAAGAAGTGATATGCCCTCGGCACCATCAAAGATAAACAAGGGAATACCATGTCCGATTTTGCCCAGAAAGTAGAGTGATGGATATTGCATTTTAGGAAGCTTCTAAACCCCAACATGATTGTACTCCTAAATTCGAAAACTAACCCTTACCCAGCCACGAAAGCACCTAACGACAGAAATATGTCCCTGCCAAGTCGTGACAATATCATTGAAGTTGTCCGGATTTCAAATGACCCAAAGCTCCTTCCGAAAAGGCATTTCCCCTAAGGTTTACACAGCCCCCCCCCACTGAGTGCGAACCTGCTGTTGCCATTATTTACTTAAATACAGAAAACAAAAATATCCCAAAGGATTTTAGTCATCATTCCCGTCTACAAAACAAGGCAATTTTGGTTTGTGACATATTTAATCTGCCAACCTTGTTATAAAGATAAACACAAAAAATCTAAAATTCTTGATCAGAATGTTACAACAGACAATGAACTCACCCTCTATTGTCTCCCACTTGAACAGGTTGACAGTTTCCTCTATTTGGATATAAGGTGGATTTAATTAGTCTTTGCTGGACTGTGCAAATATCTCTGGATTTACTGAGACATTAATAAAGAATAAAGAGGACCATTTATAAGTTGACAGTGAAGGAGTTCTTCTATGTGGTTTTGAATGCTAGCCCATTAAAGCTGCTCGGGTATGCGCTTTGGAGGTCTTCACTCATATTGGCTTCTGTTCAATCCTACGCAACTGGATATTAGATCAATTTTTGAGTGACGATATCAGCCTATACTGTTATTAATTAAAAAACTTTTTTCACAAAATAAGTTTTTCAAAAAAAGAACTAAAGAACTCCATTAAACCAAAAATGAACAAAAATAGAATTAAATAATCTACCAAGCATACATGACGAAAACAATAAGAATTCCAAATAGGGATAGGTCCTTTTATTAGACAGTGAAACGAAAATATAAAACAAAGACTCTAAATATTTCGATGACACAGTCAGTCATCATCATCAGTAGATTTACTAACTTATCAAAATTAAAACAAACTGCTTTTATACTAAACAAAATAATCACTTCCAGGTCAAAGCAAGTTACCGGTCCATTGACTTAAAAAGTAAATGAAACCCAAAACGAACAGAAATTAAAATAATATGTGAGTCAAACTCAAAACAAGCAGAAATTAATATGAGTAGGGTTCAAAACCCCTATGCTTTCTAAAAGCCAGAATATAATTTACACTGTACTGAAAAAAATTCGAATGAATTTGCATTGCCTGTTTAATACACATATGCTAATGTTTATTCCTTAAAATCTTAAGTAATTTTTGGTTTCTTAGAATTTTCCTAAAGTTTGATTTCTTAAAAGTGAAAACAGCTAAAAGACTTTTTGTAAGTAAAGTACAAATTATATTCTGGCTTTCAGGAAGCATTTATAAATAGAGGTTTGAACCCTATTTATATTAATTTCTGCTCGTTTTGGGTTTGACTGTTATTTATTTTAATTTCTGTTTGTTTTGGGTTTCATTTATTTATTGATACTGCTTTGTGGTAGTTGTATACTTGGTAGATTGTTTGATTCTATTTTTTTTTCATTTTTGGTTTAATGGAGTTCTTTACTTTTTTTGAAAAAAAAGTAACTTCTTTACTTACTTTTGAGTTCTTGGAGAACTTTGGAGTTCTTTACTTTATTTTGTGGAAAAAGTTTTTCTTTTATATTAATTTCTGTTCGTTTTATATTGACATAGTCTTTTTCAGGGAAAAAGAAAATGTTAGTTTGAATCTTTCCTGTTTTCCTTTAAGAAGTTATAGTTTGGCCTGCTATTTATATACTGGAGAAGCCTTTTCAGCAATTTTGAACAACGTAAACTCTTTTGAAAATAATGACACAAATGGTAGTGTTTAATTTAGTCATATACATCCTCTTGACCTGATAAATGAAAGTTAATACCATTCCCAAAAAATTACATTTATGCTTTTTCACAGCCTGGACACACTTACACTCTTTTGATTTAGTAAAATTATAAGAGCAGAAATAGTAATAGAAGTAGCCCCGAAAATTTGAACTTAATACCCTCAGTCGTTCTTGGTTTATTTGTGAGATGTCTTATTTGGCAACCAGCGAAAGTCTTGATTTAATTTAAACCAATATTTAGTTTTTAAGAATAATGGGCAAATTCCATAACTGTGAGGGGTCTACCTTCCCAGTAACCCTAGAGATAAGGTTACTAGACCATTGAGCTATGCTGAACAAAAGAGCTGTCTTAAAATTTTGATTGAAGTGTCTGGAAAATTATGAGCTAAAGAGGAGGGCTTTAGCCGCTCTGAGCCCTGAACTGATTGTTTCGGAAATATATGATTCGATCACGCTAGAATACAACATAAAGTTTGAGAAAATAGAAAAACTGTTTTCATCCCTGAATTGGCAGATTCAGTCATTAGAGCTTAGGGTGGCTACTATTGAGGAAAAGCTGGACGATTACGAACAGGAGCGTTCGCTTGTTTCTTTGTTTTTTTTTTCGGAGTGAAGCAGGACCCCGAAAATGACCTGGGTACTAATGTTCTTGATATAGTGAAGAGAATGGGTGTAAATTTCCAGAAAGAACAGTTGTTGTCTGTGAACCGTTTTAGACTTCCGAACCCTGCCCAGAATATCCAGACACTTACGACAGTTCTCGTTAAATTTGCAACTAAAGATACGGCGTATAATGTTTTCAGAGCGAAGTCAAAGCTGGCGAAATCAGGTGTATTCGTCACTGAATATCTTACGAAAATGAAAAAAGCGATTTTGAAGGCGCAAGAGACAGATATGGTGTAAGAAACGTGTGGTCCGATCATGGCCGTGATCAAACGTGAGCAGGGTGATAGCCACCCAACACGAATCCGCTCACTTGTTGACACCCTTTAGTGCTTTAGAAAAAGTTGATTATTTGTGTTTTTTGTTTGTTTTATTTGTTTTTTTTTTTGTTTTTTTTTAGAAAAGAAAAATTAGTATATTTCCTTACTTATGTTGAATTATATTTCTTCATTGAATAGATTTATGCGTAATCTGCTCCGTATTGAAGATCATTTAGATGCTCAAATTGGAAGTGATGATTTGCCTATTATTAATTCAAAGCCTCTTCGTGAGAGTTCTTATATATTGCCGTCGCAAGTTAGTACAGACATGTTGCTGCGTCTTTGCACGTGGAATTACCACCTTACTACGGGATACTTAGATATTCGGCAGATGATTGGGATGTTTTCTTCACAGTTTGATATAATGGGTATTTTTGAAACTTTTTTGACTTCTGACCAATATCTCTCGGCTTTTTCTTTTCCAGGATATGATTTTGAGGTAAGGAACCGATCAACTATGAACCAAGGAGGCCTGGGATTTTTTATTAAGAAAAATATGAAGTATATGGAGAGGGAGGATTTGGGTGTATGGATAGAAGGTAAGATTGAAAGTTTTTGTTTGGAATTAGAAATTGAAAAAAGGAAAATTTTAATTAGTGTGGTGTATAAGCCGCCCAGTGGTCGCCTGGATAAGTTTGCAGCAGTTACTTTTTATATGAGAAATATCTTAACAGTCAGGATGACGCAGATTTTACGGAGTTCAAGCGAGTGAGAAATAAGGCGAACAGTATGAGAAGGGAAGCAAAGAAGAAGTATTTTGAAGAAAAGTTTTCTGATAGTAAGGGAGATACCAAAGCCACATGGCAGGTTATTAATGAGTTTATGGGAAATCAGAAAAGTATTCAGTCGCCTTGCATTGATATAAATGGAAGTTATGTGAGTGATAAAAATGTAGTCGCGTATCACTTAGGCCAATTTTATTCTCAGGTTGGCTCGTCTGTTCAAGAGAGTGTAAGGTGTGACAGGGAAAATTTTCTTAGCGAGGAATTCGTGGACTCTCGTGGAGATACTTTTGAGTTCCAGAAGAGTGTACAAGAAGAGTGAAGAGTGTACAAGTGATGAAGTGATTAAAATAGTGAAAAATATAAAATCAAATTCTGCTGGGATAGATGGCGTGAATCTGAGAACTTTTAAAGCAGTGTTAATGTATATACTACCATGTATTCTCCATATTATCAATTTATCTATGGTAACGGGGACCTTTCCAGAAGCAATGAAGCAAGCTAAAGTTATCCCGCTTTACAAAGGGGGTGCCAGGTCAGATGCCGGAAACTGAAGACCAATATCGATACTGCCTTTATTGTCAAAAATGTTGGAAAAAGTGATTCATTGCCGTCTGTATGACCATGTCACGAAATATAGCCTTCTCTGTGACACCCGATTCGGGGTTCGGAAAGGTCCATCAACTAGTCATCGTGTCATTCCTCTTGTTGAGTTTGTAAATAATTGTTCATTCAAAGGGAAAATCCCTCAAGCAGTATTTTTTGATTTTAGGAAAGCATTGGATACGGTAGATTTTAAAATTTTATTGCAAAGATTAGAATGCTTAGGTGTTAAAGGAGTGAGTTTGAAGTGGTTTGAAAGTTATTTGTGTGGGAGGTCTATTAAAGTGATGATTGATGATGCTTTTTCTTCCCCTTATCAAGTGTCGTGCAGTGTGCCACAGGGATCGGTCCTTAGTCCACTTCTGTATCTGGTTTATGTGGATACCATGAGGTTTTATCTTCCAGATTGTTGTTTAACGTCATTTACTGATGACCCTGCAGTTACGTTTTCTGTCGTTCTTTGGATAGTCTTGCGTTGAAAGTGAATTGTGTTCTGAGATATTTACATGTTTTTACTAGTTAAAGTTTGTTATAATTTAATGTTAAAAAGACTAATTTTATTGTATATTCTAGAGTAGGCAATTCCAGTGATATTGATGGTAGAATTATGTTTAATAATAGGCCTGTAGTTCAAGTTCAAGAAATCCGGCACTTTGGCTTTTACATTGATTGTAATTTTTCGTAGAAACGCCACAGTAATGTTGTTGCCACAAAGGTTGCACGTGGCCTTGGAGTGATTCGTCGTTTTAAATTTTTTTTATCTCCGAGAGTTTTATTGATTTTATACCATGCTTTGATTCACCCATATTCTTCGCATGGCTGCATGTTATGGGCAAGTAATTTTTATGGGAATTTTAAACGTGTTCAGACTCTTCAAAATAAAATGATGTGTCTTATTGGTGGGTATGTTGAAGGTACACATAACACTTCAGCTTACTTCAACAAGTTGTAAGTGTTGAATGTAGGACAGCTACGGGACTACCAAATAGGAATATTTGCCTATCAATGCTTGAATGATGTTAGTCCAGAGGTTTTTCGTGAATATTTTAGTGACAATAGGTCTTTGCACCATTATGAAACTCGTCATGCTAGTGACTTCATTGTTCCGAATAGAAGTGGAACCAGGGCCGGCTTCCATACTAGATTTTCAGGACCTAATGTGTGGAACTCTGTTCCAGAGAGGATTCGGGCGGCTGAGCACCTGGGGTTATTTAAAAAGAAATTGAAAAAATATTTGTTAGGTCAAGGTTCATAGTTTTTTTTTTATTATTATTATTATTTATTATTATTATTATTATTATTTAAATGAATTGACGAGAGATTGTTTTTTTTCTTTTCTTTTCTTTTCTTTCCTCTTTTTAGTGTTTTTGTTTTATTATTATTATTATTATTAATTTTTTGTTGTTGTTCCTTTGTTTATAGTTAATTATTAATTAGTAGATGAGTTGTATGTACCCGCCCAATCGCAAGTGCTTTTTTGTATCTTTCTTGGGGCGGGTATTGGCATATTAGTTAAATGTATTTTGATGTTAAATAAAATGAATTGAACTGAATTGAACTGATTGCCTTCCATTCACTTTTGACTCTTAAGAGGGCATTATAACTTTTAATTTTCTGTCAAAATAGCTCCTATAAAATATCAATGATACTACTAGCTATGATAGAGCATCGCTGCTTATGTCCTTATATGCCCTATAGTGCTTACATGCCCTTTTAGTACCTGTATGCGTATAGGTTTTTCGCTTGATTGAAGCTCCTCCTAAACGTTCCCTAAAAGTTTCAACTTAATGCCATTAGTGTCGTTAGTTACAGCAACCGTAGAAGCAGTATTAAATGAATACACACAGTGTCTTCAGGCTAGCTTTAAGTCTACAACCTATGGAGATATGAAGGTGAAATTTTCAGAGAATATTTCTGTTGTCCAGATGACAGCCTGCCATCCGTATGTGGGTTGTCAAAAGGGCATGTCAGCCATATCATAGGAACAGTTTCATGTGTAAAATCAAAACTTACAACGATTGTTGAGGGGGATTTTGAACTAACCAAAATACAATATTTGCATCATAATACTAATGTTTCTGCTCCTACAACTACTGCTACTATTACTAACACTCCTGCTACTAGAGCTAAGACTACAACTAATAAGTGTACTCCTACTACTACCACTATATTTATTGTTGCTACTACTAGAACTATTAAACCTAAGGGTATTAATGCGAAACTTGGGCACCATTGTAATTGTAATGAAATAAATCGAAACACACTATGCCCATATAGGTTGTCAAGAGGACGTATCACCGGTACTTCAGGACCAGTTGATGGTATTAAGTTAAAAATTTCATCTTGTGTTGAAAGGGATGCTGAAAAAAAGATGGTATTTGCAAACTGCTATTAATGCTACTACTGCTACTACAACTATTGCTACGCATAATTAATGAACCTTTCAACAATGCTGAAAATAATGATGTATCAAAACTTTGTTTGGATTTTTGTTATGGAAAACATTGGGGGGGGGGAGGGGGGGGGAGAGGTCTCTCTCAAATCACTTTGACTCTTAAAAAGGGCACTATAACTTCCAATTTCAAAACAAATGAGACCCATCTGAATTTAACAGGACCACCCATTCCATAAAAACCTTATATACCCTCAGAGCTTAACTTAAACACTTGCCCCCAAGGCTCTTGGGAATTGTTCGAATCCTGGAAGCATTGTCACATATTCTTTACACTATAAAAAGAGTACTAGAGCGTCTGATTACCAATGAGCCCCCTCCAAAGTTTATATGACCATACTTTCTATAAAAACCTTATATGGCCCCAGGACATAACTGACAACCCTTCGCCTGAGAGCTGGGGGGATCTGTTATCCTCATAGACATCATTTTCGGACATTTCCAATACGGGAACAAAATGGCTATCTCAAAATTTTGATTGGAAGTGTTTGGGGAAATGATGGGCATTGGGGTGGATGGAGGTCAATTGCCCTCTGATTATTTTCGACTAATAAAAAAGGCACTAGTCCTCTCAATTTTCAATCGAATGAGCCCTTTTTGAATATTCTACGACAACACTTTCTATAAAAACCTTATATGGCCTAAGGGCATAACTTACAACCCTTGTCCTTAAGGCTATGGAGGGGAGGTTGTCATCCACAAAGGCATAATTTCCAAACCTTACAACTACGTTGAACAAAATTGCCATATCAAAATGTTGGTCGGAAGTGTTTGGAGAAATGATTGGCGTTTTGGGCGAGGGGTCATTCTCCCTCCGATTACTTTCGACTATTAAAAACAGCAATAGCCCTCAAAATTTCCAATCGAATGAGCCCTTTTTGAAGCCTATACGTCAATGCTTTTTATAAAAACCCTTTATAAGCCATGCCCCCGGGCATAACTTACAACCTTAGCCCTGAGGGCCGTGGGAGGGGGGGGGGGGGTCATACTCAAAGACTACATACTGTCGGACTCAAAGATTTTTGGACAGTTCAACGACGTTAAAACAAAATTGTATCTGATATGTTGATTGCATGTGTTTGGGGAAATAATGAATGTGGAGGGGATTCGCCCTCTCATCGCTTTTGACTATTAATAAGGGCACTAGCCCTCTGAATTCCCAATTGAATGAACCCTTTTTGAAGTTTCTATGACAGCACTTTCTATAAAAACCCTATATGCCCTATATGCATAACGTACAATCCTTCCCAAGAGGGCTGTGGGGGGGGGGGGTGTTATCCTTAAAGACATAATTTCTGGAACTTTATACTATGTTAAACAAAATGACCATCTTAAAATTTTGATTGGATGTGTTTGGAGAAATGGTGGGTGTGAGAGGGGTGTTAGTTGCCCTCCAATCACTTTTGACCATAAAAAGGGCACAAGCCCTTACAATTTCCAATCGAATGAGCCTTTTTCCAAGTTTCTAAAAAAACTCCATCGATGCGCAGTGCCATGGTTTAAAACCAGAAAACAAATAATACATTGTGGCTACATCGTCCTTTACTTAGGCAGCGCTTTTGCGCTGCCTATGATAACATCAGTAGAATCTTTAGGCAATTTGGCCACAGAGTTGACAAATGCTGGCTGAGGCTCAAGGAACGATTCGCAAAAACATACTATTGTGAAAGATCATTATTCAGAGGTTTTGTTCAGATGCAGGTTGAGAAGGAACGTCTGGTCCTGCTGCAAGTACAAGTAAGTAAGGAAGACATGGTGCGAGTTTGGTCTCCACAATTTGTATAGAAGCTTCCTAAGGTGCAGAATCCTTATAGCCCTTATTACACAAACTAGGAAGGGTATTAAAGGGTACTAATTCAGTGATAATATACTGTATTTATTACATTAAACTCTATGTATCTATCACACTTTGTAACAAATAGTGTCAGTTGATGATATCAAATCGTTTTTTCCTATCACTTTTTAGGAACATCTTCGGCCCGTTCGCATCAACAAGAAGAGCGTATGAAAGTATAAATTTATCTAATAACTGGAAGTTAAACTTAATCGTGAAGAATAGGAATCGTGGGAGGGAAGGAACTGAACGAGAAAAATTAGAAATTTAAAGAGCCATTTGGAACTCTAAGACAAACAAAAATAAAGTCATATAAGAATTTAACCTAAGACAAACAGAAATTACTATCAATGAATTCGCAAAGCCCAACATAAAGAGAAACTATAATAATATTGAATAATAAAAAGTACTGCTATATATGAATAAATCAATCAAAGACTGAACAGAAATTGAAATGAATAATCAAGTCATACTTACAAGGAAAAGAAATTACCACCCACACAACCTGAGCTAGCACCCCATAAACCTTCTAAAAGGCAGAATACATTTGAATTTACTGAAAAGCAAATATATTTAACTCAATCATCAACCCAAGCATCGAAGGCGCGATTTTAGTGAGAAGTATAGTTAATCAAAAGCTCTAGTTAAAGCTGTCATAGTCATACCTATCCAATCTAGTTCATTCGTTGTTGCATTTACACTTAAATCGCCTCGGATACTTGGAACTGCTGGGGATCCCCATCCATCATCATATCCAAGAGCCAAAGAGCCAATCGAAGCGCAAGCACCAACAAAAAACTAAAATTAAAGTAGAATTTGAAAACATTTTTCTCAAATATTCAGGGTGTCTAACGAGCAAATTATACGATGATACTCCCCTCGAGTATTTTTATGCATTTTGCTGCCAGTGTTACAGACACTGGAAGTGGAGACTACAAACTTAGAATTTTAGAAGTTCAGAAAGTTTTTGTCGAATTCCTTTTTGAAAGTTCAGACTGAGGATATTGCATAATATATACAAAATTTTATATAGATACGATACGGAAAATGAACTGACAGCGCATGCATAATTCACTCAACAAAGCAGGGTCACTTTTATTTCAAGTTACTTGAATACTAGCTAACTAACTAAACTTAAAACAACATACTGCAGCATCAATGCACCCGAGGTCAAAACAGCTACCCACAATCCTCCTCAGGCCCATTCTATTTATAGGATCACTCTTTACTTCCCTGTCACCAGAAGTTCCAATTGTTATTAAATCCATCCTTATGGTTTTTTCCAAGCCCTGTTGGGGACGACCTGCTTTTCATTTGGCTCCATATAGTTTGCCAAAAAGCCGATCTTTGACAACTTCACATCTAGCTTACTGTTTGATGTGGTCGGTCAAACGAGTACCTAAGACTATCTTCAGACACATCCTCTGAGAAATATTTAATAAATCCGCCCCTGCATTTAGAAGTACCCAGGTTTGAGAGCCCTCCACGACTGTCACTACCGCAGCCTATATTTTTAGAATCTTATTTCGCACGCTAATGTTCTATTCTTCCGAAAAATTTCAATTTTGAGCCAACACCCAGGATTTCAGCAATCCCACTTTTTACATATTCAACACATCCACCAAATTCACAAATAAACCCAGGTAAGTGAGGTAAGTAGTAACCGTCCAATTACTTGAAAACTTACATTCAAACTTACGCCTGAGGCAAAGATATGTGTGTAAGTTTTCAAGTAATTGGGTTACCAGGGTCATTTGCAAAGAGGTATCATTTCTATAGAAGGTATAGTAATTTGAAATATCATATGGAATTTGCTTGAAGGTATATACTTTGCGCACACTTTGTCAAGATGATTTACGCAATTTCAAAGTTCAGTGTCTTTTTTAAGTGCTAAACCAAAAACCGATGTGTGTGATTCTATAAGACTGGTTTTGTTTCATGGGTTCATTAATATACGAACTCAGGCTGTTTAAAGGGGTCATTACGTTTTTAGTTTACGAGATTTGCGAATTTGTTTTTTCCGAAAAGATATTTGAGTAAAGGTATTGCGAAGGTTTGACATTGTGACTTGACCTAGCTTTACCTCGCCGATGTGGTCTGTATGATACATAAGTAACATTTGAAAAATATTGTCAATTTAAAAATATATGGCTGAAGGGTGTTGAGGGGGCGGGGTTGCATGGAGGGGTGAGTTGCACGATGCTTCAAAGGTATTGCGATGGTTAAGAATGTAAGGTATGAAATTTGCCCATTGTTAGCATTGGAAAGTATAGCCTACGGATTTTTTTTTTTGTTGTGGGCGGGAGATTTTCCGCAGGGGGCGATATTTCACAGGAAGGACTTTCCGTAGGGAGGGAAGTTCCCGGGGGGTAAACTTTCCAGAGGACATTTTACACAGGGGATTTTGCCAGATTTCATTGTACTTTCCAGGATTTGTCGAACTTTCTCTTTGGCGACTCAATTTTACCCTTGGATATCGCCCAGCGGAAGGGGAATGGGGAAATCGTCCGCTGGGGTGATATCGTCGGGGGGGTTTTTCGGAGTGTGATGGGGTTTTGTCTGCATAATTAACTCGCCGGGGTATACTTGGTCAGGGGATTCGTTGTCGGGGGGTCGGGGTAGCGGTCCATGACACATTGGCAGTGGCGTCCGGCGATCGGGACTGATTTTAAAAAAAATCACAGACGAAGATAACAAACAACCCGATCTCACTTGACAGTGGTATTAGGAGAAGAGCACAGTCATCCGTGGGATAATTACAAGGTCCGGTTTAAAGTTTCCTTGACCCTTTACGTTTTGGCAGGTCACGGGAAGGGGGGTGTTGACCGGACACAGGGATGCCCGGTCAAGGGCGGTCTAGGTTCGGGGAGTAAAGTACATGGAAGAGGGGGGGAGTTCTCGACAGTATCTGAAAATCTATCTGAAATCTAATAAAAATTATATACAACGGGTATTAACTATAAATATAAACTCATAATAAGAAATTAAATATGTCCGTTCATTAGTGGTATCCCCCCATCAAAATTCCATCTATTATTAATATCAAGAGTTAAACCCATGTTATTTAATCACGACTCGCCTGACCCAGAAGGCCATGACATGAGAGTAACAAGAATGCTCTACCTACTAATGTTTCTACTTAATTTTATTTGAAAAATTGCTACGTATATAATGTATTAACGCTTAACCAAAAGAGACCAATTATGATGAGAATTAAAAATTGTTTTCTGTTCAGTTTGTTCCATAATATTTTTCATTTTTTAAGTTAAAAAAATGGAAATGGAGGAAAAAATCATTCTTCAAAATAAGACCAAGAGATCTTACATACATACATAGAGGTCTAAGGGAAGTTATTACTGATGTGATCATATATCTCGTCGTGTAGACTGAGATTTTTACCATCGGAACCATTGTTTACTAAAATAATTCTCGCTCATGTTACATCCGCGATTCATCAAACTTTTTTATTTACTAGATCCACGGGTTTTGACAAATCGATAAATTTCTCTATATTATCATAAGAAGAAATAGAGAATTTTTTAAATTTAAGAAACTTATACATATATATTTAATATTATAAAACAAAAAATAGGAACGCTCAGGTACATTAATGGTTTTGGAAGGGTCACTACTTTTATCTGAATCATGTTTCTTATGAAAAAAAGGAGGGTTTCCAGGGGGTGCTGTGGTCCGAGTGAACTTTTACCACTTTTTTTTTCCGAAACACGTAGATAACATTTATATCAAATTGTAGATCGTTTGTCTGAGGGAGTTTCTACTCAAATTTTAAAATTAAATATGTGTAGTAGGTTATATTATGTAATAAACTATATAAATCAAGGTTCATACAACTATTGTACTTTTTTCTTTTTGTAAGATGCTAAGGATGGTGTACGGGGCGTTCATGGCACTGAGGAGGGGGGGTGTCCAATTTTTTTTTTCCGTACCAGATCTAGAAAGATTAAAATAATTTTTATTTATTTAGTCTGTTTTATTTAATCATCAAATTTTTAAATTTAAAAATTATTTTATTTTTATTTGATTTCATGGAATATTTAAATAAATTATACACAAACTTTTTGAAGTGGTGCATAAAGACTGAGGATCATTATTTTTGTCATTACTAAATAATAAATTAGGAAGTAGTTTTAACAATTTTTTTTTTCAGTTCCCGATATATATAAAAATAATTATTTATTATGACTAGATTATGCTGTATTTTAAAATATTAATTATTAAATTAACTATGATTGTGATTTTATATTTTTTTATATTATTATTATATTATTGATCGTCACAATTTTGTACTTTTTCATAGTTTACATATACAATTTATTTTGGACTTTGATTAATTTTAAATGAGTTAGAATGTGTCCAGGAGTGAAATGCTCAGGGGGGACCGTTTACAAATACACGTATCCAGCACTACATACAAATAACGGACTCAACTTTAGAGGGCAATTTATCTGTAAAAGAGGTGTTATTATTTACTTAATAAATTTTTCTTCTTTTTTAAGGAGAAGGAGGAAGATTTAGACACTAACAGGCTTTTTATTTTTACCTCTCTCAATAAGATCAGAAAAATAGAATAAAATTTTAAGCTTTAATAAACAATCATTATTTAAATAATATCTTTTCTTATGTATAAGAGAGTCATTATTTCATATTAAATTGTTTCTTCTTTTCTAGGAAATCCCCGAATTGACAGACCCAATGAAAAGTGCAAGGACTGATAATGCCACATTACTAAAATAATCGACGATGCATAACCCATCAGTACCTCATCACCTCCCTTCCAAACCGTTAATGCCAACGCAATCTGCCACTCATCATGAGATGCCTGACCCTGTGGGTGATCATATCGAGTTAGAAATATCATTTTTTTTGTGACTCTTAAATTTATAGGAGATATTATCATGATTTTGAGCTTTCTAATGATTCTACCACCTCTTGCTTTGACAGTTTGGACATGGGGAAAGATGAGAAAACACTAGATGACCTGAGGAGAAGAATAATACATGATATGGAGAGAAATTTTTACAAATTGCAAGTAAGATCGCATAAAAAAAGATTAAATGTGAAAGAAAAGTGAGAAGAAGATAGAAAGAAGAGACTTGGTAAAGAGTGTTATCTTTAAAGATATATATTAACATATAGTTTAAAAGACTGTGATGAAAACCCAAATAAAACTTCGAATAGTTCTAGATATAACTGTGAATATTATTATAGCTATGTTCATAGATACGGGAAATAGTTGCTATTAAAGAGAAGAAATAAGATGATATTCAAGATACTTGATATGACATTGATCCATCAAATGACATTTAGACTAAGAAGGATCTCTCTTAAGATCAAAAATTACATTATAGATATTGTTTTATGTATTTCATAAATAAATTTTCATATATTTATTATTATTTTATTGGTCTTAAGGGTCGAGGTTTGAGAATTGTAATAGACTATTTTCCTTATTTTAATATATTTATTCATATGACTACTGACTCAATACTTGGTACAAACTGATAACCAAATTCAATA
>NW_028300808.1:969786-998053 GCF_049724085.1 Artemia sp. Qi Xiang Cuo
GTTTGTGTATGTGTGTGTGTGTGTTAATTTTTGTGTGTGTTAGTTTTGGCGTGTGTGTGTAAGTTTTCGTGTGTGTGCGTATGTTAGTTTTGTTTGTTTTAGTTTTTGTGTGTGTGTGTAAGTTTGTGCTTATGTGTGTAAGTTTTTATGTGTGTGTGTGTGTGTTTGTTTTTGTGTGTCTTTTATTTTGTGTGTGATAGTTTGTTATTGTGTGTGTATGTTTTCGTGTGTTTTTTTATTTGTTTTTGTTTGATTTTAATTGTTCTTGTGATTTTGTAAGATTTTGCGTGTGTGTGTTTGTGTGTGTGTGTCAGTGTTTGTGTGTGTTTTTAATTTTTTGCGTGTGTGTGTATGTTTTTGTGTGTGTGTGTGTGTTACTTTTTTTGTGTGTGTTTAATATTTTGTGAGTGTGTGTAAGTTTTATTGTGTGTGTAAGTTTTTGTGTGCATGTAAGTTTTTGTGTGCTTGTATTTTTTTGGGTGTGGGTGTATTTTTTTGTGGGTGTGTTTTTTTTTTTTCGTGTCTAATATATTTCGTTTTGCTTTTTTTTTTTTGTTTGTGTTTTTTTGTTTGTGTGTGTGTGTGTGTGTGTGTGTAAGTTTTTGTGTGTGTAAGTTTTTGTGTGTGTGTGTGTGTAATTTTGTGTGTGTGTAAGTTTTGGCGTGTGTGTGTAAGTTTTCGTGTGTGTGTGTAAGTTTGTGTGTGTGTGTGTGTGTTTTGTGTGCATGTAGTTTTGTGCATGTAAGTTTTCGTGTGCATGTGTAAGTTTTTTGTGTGTGTGTGTGTGTAAGTGTGTGTGTGTGTGTGTTTTGTGTGTGTGTAAGTTTTCGTGTGTGTGTGTATAAGTTTTTGTGTGCGTGTGTAAGTTTTTGTGTGTGTTAGTTATGGCGTTTGTGTTTGAGTTTTAGTTGTTTTGTGTTTAATATTTGTGTGTGTGTGTGTGTGTGTGTTTAATTTTTTGTGCGTGTGTTTTTGTGTTTTTTGTGTTCATGTGTAATTTTTTGTGTATTTTTGTGTGTGTGTGTGTAAGTTTTTGTGTGTGTGTAAGTTTTGGCGTGTGTGTGTGAGTTTTCGTATGTTTGTGTGTGTAAGTTTTGTGTGTGTGTGTGTGTGTGTGTGTGTGTAAGTTTTTTTGTGCATGTAAGTTTTTTTGTGAATGTAAGTTTTCTTGTGAATGTGTAAGTTTTGTGTGTGTGTGTGTGTTTGTAAGTTTTTGTGTGTGTAAGTTTTGGTGTGTGTGTGTGAGTTTTCGTGTGTGTGTGTGTGTTAGTTTTGTGTGTGTGTGTGTGTGTGTGTTAGTGTGTGTGCGTTTTGTTGTGAGTTTTTTTGTGTTCTTTTTTTTTTTTGTTGATATGTGTGTGTGTGTGTGTGTTTCTAATTGTTTGTGTGTGTGTATTAGATGTCGTTTTGGTTTGATTTTTATTGGGTTTGTGTGTGTAATTTTTTTTTATGTTTGTTTATGTGTGATTTTTTGTGTGTATGTTATTTTTTGCGTGAATGTAATTTTTCGTGTGCTTGTGTAAGTTTTAGTGTGTGTGTGTGTGTGTAATTTTTTGTGTGTGTGTGTGTAATTTTTTGTGTGTGTGTGTAATTTTTTGCGTGTGTGCGTAATTTTTAATGTGTGTGTGTTTAAGGTTTTGTGTGTGTGTGTAAGTGTTTTTTCATGAGTTTTAGTTGTTGTGTGTGTGTATTTTTTTGTGTGTGTGTGTGTGTGTAAGTTTTTTTTTGTCTTATATTTTTTGTGTGTTTTTAATTTTTGTTTGTGTGTGTGTGTGAGTTTGTGTGTGTGTGTGTTTGTGTTAGTTTTTGTGTGTGTTTTTTTTTTTGTGTGTGTGTGTTTAATTGTTTGTGTGTGTGTGTGTGTGTAAGTTTTGTGTGTGTAAGTTTTGGCGTGTGTGTGTGTAAGTTTTCATGTGTGTGTGTGTGTAAGTTTTGTGTGTGTGTGTAAGTTTTTGGGCTTTTTTGTTTTTTTTTTTTTTTGTTTTTGTTTTTTTTTGTGTGTTTTTGTGTGTGTTTTTATGTTTGTTTGTGTTTCTTTGTTTTTGTTTTTGTGTGTGTGTTTTCGTGTGTGTGTGTGTGTGTGTTTTTTGAGTGTTTGTGTGTGTGTGTTTTATTTTTTGTGTGCATGTAATTTTTTGTGTGAATGTAAGTTTTAGTGTGAATGTGTAAGTTTGTGTGTGTGTGTTTGTGTGTGTTATTTTTTGTTTGTGTGTGTGTGTTAGTTTTTGTGTGTGTGTGTTTGTTTTTGTGTGTGTGTAAGTTTTTGTGTGTGTGTGTAAGTTTTTGTGTGTGCGTGTAAGTTTTTGTGTGTGTGTAAGTTTTTGTGTGCATGTATGGGGACCGGGGGAGGGCCTTTGGGCCCAGGGAGGGCGTTTGGGGATCCGGGGCCCCTGAAGATTGGGTGGTCTTTTGGGAGCCCAGTGGACCTTTGGGGACCGGGGGAGGACCTTTGGGGGCACGGGGGGGGTCTTTGAGGGCCGGTTGGCCCTTTGGGATCCCGGGGGACCTTTGAGGACCAGGGGAGGGCCTTTGGGGGTCTGAGGAGGGCGTTTGGGGGATAATATTTCGAAAATTTTACTGTTTAGGTTAATTTTTGCGGCGCATCCCTGCGGCGCATACCTGCGGCGCATCCCTGCTACGCATCCCTGCGGCGCCTCCCTGTGGCGCATCCCCTGCGGCGCTTCCCCCGACTCGCGGCGCATCCCCTGCGGCGCATCCCCATGCGGCGCTTTCCTGGCCCGTGGCGCATCCCGGCGGCGCTTCTCTGGTCCGGGGGAACTGTGGGGGCCGGGAGTGGGCCTTTGGGGCAGCGGGTAGGCCTTGGGGGCACTGGGAAGGCCTTGGGGGCACCGGGGGGGCCCGGGGGGGGCCGGGGGGGACGGTGGGGGGCCGGGGGGACATTTGGGGACCGGTGAAGGGCCTTTGGGACCCCGTTGGTCCTTTGGGAGCTCGATGGGCCTTTGGGGGGCCCGGGGATGGCCTTTGGGGGTCTGGGTGGTCCTTTGGGGGTGCCAGTGGCCCTTTGGGAGCTTGGGGGGCCTTTGAGGACCGGGGCCTTCCTTCGGGGTTGGGGTAGGAGGATTGGAACCCTTTGGGGTTGGGTTAGAGGACCTCACAACACTGTTCAAATGAAACATGTGTATTATAACGACCACAGAGTTTCACCAATAAATTCTCTTCTAAAATCTCTTCAAAAATCATCTTTTAAAATGTCTCTAACTGTTTCGCCGAAATAGTCCCATAACCTTTCTAAAAGAGTTTCAACCAAAATAATCCCTAAACGTAATTCAGCGTGTTCCCTTTGTTTTTGACATCTCGGCGCTAATACATTTCAAATTAATAAGAAACTTGATTCCCGCGCTAAAATAATTCATGGCTAAGATGTTTCATGGAGAATTGTTTCCATGGCCTTTGGCTATTAATATCCTTTGTAGTTCGACCAATATAGTTGTTTCCGAGTCAAAGACATTAATGACATGGATCTATTCCTTGAGAATCGTTTATATGCGAAAATTTTTAAAGTCTGACAGATGATGTCATTGGTTGATTGATCTGTCAAGAAAGGGGAATTAATTTTTTGTTTCTAATTGGAATTATTGATTCACGATAGGTGAATTGAGGTCGACAGCACAGGTGTTTGACATTCGCTGAGAGCGTGCACTTACAACAACAACAACATCGACCTTGGAAATTTAGGTCATTGACCCCATTAACCACGTGTTCTCCCCAGGGGGGCTATGCCCATATATGGTGCCCCGTCACGACTGACATTACCACGTGTTCTCCCTAATGACTCTATGCCCATATATGGACTCCCGTCCGGACCTTTAGGGTCATCTCTACTACTGAGGGGGCGGCAAACCCCAATGGAGGTAGTAAAGGAATGTTCAATGGCTGAAAAGGGAGAAAAAAGAAGACAATAGTGGTAACTGCCTCCTAGTGGTGGCAGTGCTTGCGGGGAGTTGCAATACTTACTCATGTTTGAACAAATCACATAAAGAGAGGGGTTACCTTTTGTTGTAGATATCTTAACCAGTTGTTTAATATTAAGAGAGGTGCAGATAGAGTCTATCCTCAGGTCATTCGCATCGCCAAGTAAGCAAATACCAGCGTTCGGATACTTTGATAACACAAAATCAGAACTTATAAGAAATTGTTGTATAAATTTGCGTTTCTGGTCAATACTTTGATTAGGGGAATGATAAAAGACAGCAGTTACAATTAAATTGAAAGGGCAGGGAATTACTTTCGGTCTAAGCCTCAGCCATAGGATTTCATCATAATCTGATAAGTTGGGGGTGGGGATGAGTTTAGGTTGGAGGTTATTTTGGACAAAAAATAATATACCACCCCTTTTTTCCCGAGAGGGTGATCGGGAGGGCGAAGTTTTATAAACTGAGTATAATTGCTGATTTTTAGGAAATCTGAGTTCTGCGACTGAACCTCTGTCACAGCAATAATATTAATTTTATGAATTTCAGAGATACCCTCGAGTTCGGTAATTTTGTCAAAATCAGGCTCTCAGCATTGGTAAGTAGGAAAGTTGGAAATTTAAACCGATTTGGGTATTGGGATTTTTTTTCAATTCGGGAGGGAGTTATTTGGGGTTGAAGTTTATGAGAAGGATGCTGTGGGTAAGGGTGTGGTTTGGAGGCATTATTAAAAGGCGGGACTGGACCGGGCCTGAGAGAAAAGGAGGACAGCGAATAAATTATGGGAATTTTATTAAGTTGGGATGGAACTACGGTGGAATTCGTCTTACTATTTGAAGTTTTAGAAACTCTGCATGGATGTGTTACCTGTGGATCATTCTACCTGATTACTCTTAAGCCAGAGTCATACTGGTAGGGTAGCCAGGGGGGATAAAGTGCAAGGGAAGGGAGAAAGGTTTCCTGGTGATCTGGGAATAAGTCAAATTGGGAGTGTTCTTTATATGGGGGTGGGGGGGGGCAAGATGATGCTGAGGGAGGGAAGTACGGTGGGGGTTGTCTGAGAGGGGAGGGGTTGGGTTTGTTTTGGCAAATAACGGGTGGAGTCCAGAACCAGTCGGTAACTTCTTGGACGCACGGAGAAGAACGGAGTCGAAAGGAAGTGGATTTTTGGGAGGAAAATGAGTGAGGGGGGGGGTGGGGATGGTCCAAATTAAGTAAAGTGATTGTGGGGGTTGGACTGACTGGGCAGGCGTAAGTACTTGGGGCGGAGGATTGTTTCGAGGGATGGATTCCTGAGGTATACTGCGCTGTATCGGGTATGCAGGGGGATAAGACTGAAAGTCGAATGGACCACGACCTAGGGGAGGGGGGGAGAGTAGTATGTTAACTAATACTTTGCTTGTGCCCCTAGCAATTCCCATGTTATTTGCTCGGGGGTATAGCAAGTCCCATGCTATTATTACCAGACGGGTTATTTGGCAGTGTATAATGTAGTCAAGCATGTTTTGAGAGTTTGGTCGTAATAATATAATTTAAAGCAGACAGGTTTTTTTGTGCTAATCTTTGGAATTTGCTCGGGGGTATAGCGACTCCCATGCTATGATTACCAGACTGGTTATTTGGAAAGTTTTTTAGGGAAAGCTGTCAATCCCCCATGTGTTATCCACAGTTCCATTTTTGAAGTCTGTGGAAACAGTTTGACGTGTTCGGGGAGATTACGTTCCTTGACGTTTGATAGACATTTGCAAAAAAGGGATAATTAGTGATTGGATAATTTTTTAACATGAAATCTCTGAATAAAATATATTTGGAGCATGTACTTGACGATGGATGAAAGGGTTAAGGTGATTAGCAATTACGAGCAAGGATCCCCCCACTGGTTCCTGGTAGTAGGCTACGCATATCAAATTGCTGTACTATGGGTTAGGTAACATGATTAAACACACTTTTACAATCGGAATTCATTGATTGACATTTGCAACAAAAGGGGTAATTAGTGATTGGATAAATTTTTAACGTGAAATCTCTGAATAAAATATTTTTTGAGCATGTACTTGACGATGAATAAAAGGGTTAAGGTGATTAGCAATTACGAGCGAGGATTCCCCCACTGGTTCCTGGCAGTAGGCTACGCATATGAAATTGCAGTACTGTGGGCCGACTTGCTAGCGAAAATGGATTCTATGGGTTGTATAGGAATTGTTCATTTTGAATATCTTTCCTGAAATGCAAGAGTTGGAATGCTTTGGTAGTGTTTTGTCGTGGTTTAGCTTGTCACAGTTACATTTTCTTGATTTTTCAAAAAGTTCATTTTGGATTTCTTTCCTTGAAATGCAAGAGTTGGAATATTTCATTAGTGTTTTTTGGTGCTCTACATTTTCCATGTTAATGTAAGTGTTTTTTCAATTTCTAATTTTTATTTCTTTCTTTGATATGCAATAATTTGAATATTTAAGTATTGTTTTGTTGTGCTGAACCTTCTCAAAGTTACATTCTCTTAATTTTTCAAAGTTAACTTTGAATTTCTGTCGTGAAATGCAAGAATTGGAATATTTCAGTAGTGTCTTGTCGTGGTTTGCCTTGTCACAGCTGCATTCTCATGATTTTTTAAAGTGCATTTTGAATATCTTTCGTGAAATGCAAGAGTTGGAATGCTTCGGTAGTGTTTTGTCGTGGTTTACCTTGTCACAGTTACATTCTCTTGATTTTTCAAAGTTCATTTTGCATTTCTTTCTTTGAAATGCAAGAGTTGGAAAATTTAAGTAGTGTTTTTTTTTGTACTACCCTTACACAGTTACGTTCTGTTGATTTTCATAGTTCATTTTTAAATTTTTTCAATTAAATTAAATAGTTGTAATCTTTAAATAGGTTTTTGTTTTTATTTAAATTATCACATTTACATTCTATTAATTTTTCAAAGTTCATTTTGAATTTCTTTCGCGAAATGCAAGAATTGGAATATTTCAGTAGCGTATTGTCGTGGTTTTACCTTGTCACAGTTACATTCTCATGATTTTTCGAAGTTCATTTTTAATTTCTGTCGTGAAATGCAAGAGTTGGAATATTTCAGTAGTGTTTTGTTTTGCTTTACCTTGTCACACTTACATTCTGTTGATTTTCATAGTCCATTTTGAATTTCTTTCATAGAAATGCAAGAGTTGGAATATTTCAGTAGTGTTTTGTTGTGCTTTACGTTGTCACAGTTACATTCTCTTAATTTTTCAAAGTTCATTTTGAATTTATTTCGTGAAATGCAAGAATTGGAATATTTCAGTAGTGTCTTGTCGTGGTTTACCTTGTCACAGCTACATTCTCATGATTTTTCAAAGTTCATTTTGAATATCTTTCGTGAAATGCAAGAGTTGGAATGCTTCGATAGTGTTTTGTCGTGGTTTACCTTGTCACAGTTACATTCTCTTGATTTTTCAAAGTTCATTTTGGATTTTTTTCTTTGAATTAAAAGAGTTGGAATATTTCAGTAGTGTTTTTTTGTGCTTTACATTGTCAAAGTTCCATTCTCTTGATTTTCATAGTTAATTTTGAATTTCTTTCATTGAAATGCAAGAGTTGGAATATTTCAGTAGTGTTTTGTTGTGCTTTACCTTGTCACAGTTACATTCTCTTAATTTTTCAAAGTTCATTTTGAATTTCTGTCGTGAAATGCAAGAATTGGAATATTTCAGTAGTGTATTGTCATTGTTTACCTTGTCACAGCTACATTGTCATGATTTTTCAAAGTTCATTTTGGATTTCTTTCGTTAAAATGCAAGATTTGGAATATTTCGGTAGTGACTTGTTGTGATTTACCTTGTCACAGTTACATTCTCTTGATTGTTCGAAGTTCATTTTGAATTTCTGTCGTGAAATGCAAGAGTTGGAATATTTCAGTAGTGTTTTGATGTGCTTTACCTTGTCACAGTTACATTCTGTTAATTTTCATAGTTCTTTTTGAATTTCTTTCATTTAAATGCAAGAGTTGGAATATTTCAGTGGTGTTTTGTTGTGCTTTACCTTGTCACAGTTACATTCTGTTGATTTTCATAGTTAATTTTGAATTTCTATCCTTGAAAAGCAAGAGTTGGAATATTTCTGTAGTGTTTTTTTGTGGTTTACCTTGTCACAGTTACATTGTCTTAATTTTTCAAAGTTCACTTTGAATTTCTTTCGTTGAAATGCAAGAGTTGGAATATTTCAGTAGTGACTTGTAGTGCTTTACCTTGTCACAGTTACATTCTCTTGATTTTTCGAAGTTCATTTTGAATTTCTGTCGTGAAATGCAAGAATTGGAATATTTCAGTAGTGTCTTGTCGTAGTTTACCTTTTCACAGCTACATTCTCATGATTTTTCGAAGTTCATTTTGAATTTCTGTCGTGAAATTCAAGAGTTGCAATATTTCAGTATTGTTTTGTTGTGCTATACCTTGTCACAGTTACATTCTGTTGATTTTCAGTGTTCTTTTTGAATTTATTTAATTGAAATTAACTATTTGTAATATTTCAGTAGTGTTTTGTTGTGATTTACATTGTCACAGTTACATTCTATTAATTTTTAAAAGTTCATTTTTAATTTATTTCGTGCAATGCAAGAATTAGAATATTTCAGTAGTGACTTGTTGTGCTTTACTTTGCCACAGTTACATTCTAATGATTTTTCGATGTTCATTTTGAATTTCTATCGTAAAATGCAAGAGTTGGAATATTTCTGTAGTGTTTTGTTGTGCATGACCATGTCAGAGTTGCATACTCTTTATTTTAAAAATTAATTTTGAATTTATTTTCTTGAAATGAAAGAGTTGGAATATTTCAGTAGTGTTTTGTTGTGCTTTACCTTGTCACAGTTACATTATCTTGATTTTTTCAAACTTCATTTTGAATTTCTTTATTGAAATGCAAGAATTTGAATATTTCAGAACTTAAGTCTATTTTTGGATCGAAAAATAAAACTATTTCCTTAAAATCTGAGCTAATAAGGGTTTTTTGACCGTAAACTCTAGTTTCTTGTACGAAAATTATGGAAAATACAATTCTATAGTTCAAATGTGAAACTTAAGTCCAGTTTTGGATACTCATAATGATGAGGACTGATGGTTCTAATTCAATAAATTTTTTTTCATAAAACAAACTATTTTTTTTTAAACTTTGAAATTATTCAACTTTATTTATTTTTTATCTTTTTCTTTTGTACACATCTTAAAATGACAAAATATCTTTCTTGAATTCACCTCTTGGATACACAATATAGAAATTATAAAAAAAAATTAATTTCCAGACTTCATTTGCATGCAAGAGATACCGAGAGTTCTATGACTCCTCCCCGCAATGAATTCTAAGGGTTTTATGACTCCTCCCCAAAATGAATTCAGATGCTTTTAGGAGCCCCCTTAGCCATAACTCCATTCGACCTTGAGCGAAGGTATAAAAGTTTGATGATGTATTTCTCTTCTTAACAAGTATATTAATACCTTCCAAGATGATAGGACTCTATGACACAGAATTTATCGGTTTGAAAAAATCATCTTGTGGCGTTATATTTGAATGTGCATTTTGATTATTGTCAATGGAACTTGAAGAAATTGACTTTTATCATTGGATAGTGAACTACAACATGTATGAGTATGATAAAAGCTTGTGGAGTACTACATTACATCGTATAAACAGACTGGGATTCTACGATAGAGTGATTACACCACTTAATAATAGTGGTCAGGAACTGAGAAATGTCCAGGAGTTAGTCAGTGAAATTTGCAGCTTTTCCGGGGTTGAAGCACTCTATGTAAAGGGTAATGTACCTACAGATAAATTTATAATTCAAAAGTGCGACCCTAGGTATCTACTTTTAACTCTAGAAAATACTAAGTCTCTCAAATTTGAAGGGGTTTATCGTTAGCTTGAAGACGAGATAAGGTCATTTACGCACTGGAGACAGAAGGTCATATCTGATCATGATAAATTCAGTAGATGTGCTATTAATTATTCCATATCATCGGACCATCGATTCTGGATAATGCACAGTGAACATGTTTATGACTATGTGTCATAATATAATTTTGTATTAATATTCTACATAGCATTATTTCATTAAAAATATATTATGCATTACATTGTTATATTTTCATTATTTTTAGACTAAGCTAGCATATAAACAGTTTAGAATGTATATTAAAATATCGGAGATGTGAGAAAAGGATTTTGCATACATCTATTGTCAGACACATGAGGTAACACTGACAAAATCTAGGTATCAGAATGAATAAATTCCTTATCAACACCTGTTGTTAGATATGTCATTATGAAAAATTGCAAGTAAGTAAGTAAGTAAGTAACAAACTCTTTCTTGAATTCACCTCTTGGATACACAATGAAGACATTTCATTGAAGAAAATATGAAAATATTTGTAAACAAGTAACACACTCTTTCTTGAAGTCACCCCCTGGATACACAATACAGATACTTTATTCAAGAAATTATGAAAAAATTGCAAGTAAGTAACAAACTCTTTCTTGAATTCGCCATTTGGATGCACAGTACAAAAATTTAATTCAAGAGATTATGAAAAAAATGTGAGCAAGTAAGTAACAAATTCTATGTTTTTTTTGCATCAATTGTCAAATATGTTGAATAAAATATGCAAATTCAACATAGCTTTATTTCATTTTTTAAGGTTAATTTATACGAGGTTACGTTCGCACACGTAACCTCGTCTAAATTAACCTTAAAAAATGAAGTAAAGCTATGTCGACTTTGCATATTTTATTGATATGCTAGCTTACTCTAAAAATAATGAAAATATAACAATGTAATGCATAATATATTTTTAATGAAATAATGTTATGTAGAATATTAATACAAAATTATATTATGACACATAGTCATACACAAGTTCACTCTTAAACATCCAGAAACGATGGTCCCATGATATGGAATAGATATTACCATGTCTAATGCATTTATCACGATCAGGTATGACCTTAGGTATCCAGTGCGCGAAGAACCTGACCTCGTCTTCAGGACGATGATAAACCCCTTCAAATTTAGGACACCTAAATTCTTCTTGATTGAACAGTGGAATCCTAGGGTCACATTTTTGAATTAAAACTTTATCTGTAGGTACATTGCCCTTTACATATAGTGCTTCAACCCTGAAAAAGCTGTAAATTTCACTGACTTCCTCCTGGACATTTCTCAGTTCCTGACCACTATTATTAAGTGGTGTAATCACTCTATCGTAGAATCCCAGTCTGTTTATACGATGTAATGTAGTACTCCACAACCTTTTATCATACTCATACATGTTGTAGTTCACTATCCAATGATAACAGTCAATTTCTTCAAGTTCCACTGACAATAATAGAAATGCAAATTCAAATATAACACCACAAGATAATTTTTTCAAACCGATCAATTCTTTGTCATAGAGTCCTATCATCTTGGATTCTATGAATGTACTTATCAAGAAAAAATATAAATCATCAAACTATTATACCTTCGCTCTAGGTGGAATGGAGCTATGGATAAGGGGCATGACTCCTAAAGGCATCTGAATTCATTTCGGGGAGGAGTCATAAAACCCTTAGAATTCATTGCGGGGAGGAGTCATAGAACTCTCGGTATCTCTTGCATGCAAATTAAGTCTGGAAATTACATTTTTTTTTTAATTTCTATATTGTGTATCCAAGAGGTGAATTCAAGAAACATATTTTGTCATTTTAAGATATGTACAAAAGAAAAAGATAAAAAATAAATAAAGTTGAATAATTTCGAAGTTTAAAAAAAAAAATAGTTTTTTTTATGAAAAAAAAATTATTGAATTAGAAGAATCAGTTCTCATCCTTATGAGCATCCAAACCCAGACTTAAATTTCACATTTGAATTAGAGAAGTTGATTTTTCATAATTTTATTACAAGGAAATCAGAGTTTACGGTAAAAAAACCCTTATTAGCTCAGATTTTAAGAAAATAGTTTTATTTTTCGATCCAAAAATAGACTTAAGTTCTGAAATATTCCAATTCTTGCATTTCACGAAAGAAATTCAAAATGAAGTTTGAAAAATTAAGAGAATGTAACTGTGACAAGGTAAAGCCCAACAAAACACTACTGAAATATTCCAACTCTTGCATTTCAATGAAAGAAATTCAAAATGAACTATGAAAATCAACAGAATGTAACTGTGACAAGGTAAAGCACAACAAAACACTACTGAAATATTCCAACTCCTTAATTTCACGACAGAAATTCAAAATGAACTTCGAAAAATCAAGAGAATGTAACTGTGGCAAGGTAAACCACGACAAGACACTATTTAAGTATTACAACTCTTACATTTCAAGGAAGAAAATCCAAAATGAACTTTGAAAAATCAAGAGAATGTAACTGTGACAATGTAAAGCACAACAAGAAACTACTTAAATAATACAACTCTTGCATTTCAACGAAAGAAGTCCAAAATGACCTAGCAAAATCAACAGAATGTAACTGTGACAAGGTAAAGCACAACAAAACACTACTGAAATATTCCAACTCTTGCATTTCAATGAAAAAAATTCAAAATGAACTACGAAAATCAATAGAATGTAACTGTGACAAGGTAAAGCACAACAAAACACTACTGAAATATTCCAACTCTTGCATTTCACGACAGAAATTCAAAATGAACTTTGAAAAATCATGAGAATGTAGCTGGGCCAAGGTAAACCACTACAAGAAACTAATTAACTATTCCAAATATTTAATTTAACTAAATAAATTCAAACTGAACTTATAAAAATAAACATAGTGTAATTGTTACAAGGTAAAGAACAACAACACACTACTTAAATATTCCAACTCTTGCATTTCAATTAAAGAAATTAAAAATGAACTATGAAAATTAACAGAATGTAACTGTGACAAGGTAAAGCACAACAAAACACTACTGAAATATTCCAACTCTTGCATTTCACGACAGAAATTCAAAATGAACTTCGAAAAATCAAGAGAATGTAACTGTGACAAGGTAAAGCACAACAAGTCACTACTGAAATATTCCAACTCTTGCATTTCACGACAGAAATTCAAAATAAACTTTGAAAAATAATGAGAATGTAGCTGTGACAAGGTAAACCACGACAGGACACTACTGAAATATTCCAACTCTTGCATTTCACGACAGAAATTCAAAATGAACTTTCAAAAATTAAGGGAATTTAACTTTGACACGGTAAAACACAACATAACACTACTGAAATATTCCAACTCTTGCATTTCAATGAAATAAATTCAAAATGAACTCTGAAAATCAAGAGAATGTAACTGTGACAAGGTAAAGCACAACAAAACACTACTGAAATATTCCAACTCTTCCATTTCACGACAGAATTTCAAAATCAACTTCGAAAAATCAAGAGAATATAACTCTGACAAAGTAAAACACAACAAGTCACGACTGAAATGTTACAAATCTTTCATTTAAACGAGAGAAATACAAAGTTAACTTTTAAAAATCATGAGAATGTAGCTGTGACAAGGTAAACCACCACAGGACACTACTGAAATATTCCAATTCTTGCATTTCACGAAATAAATTCAAAATGAACTTTGAAAAATTAAGGGAATGTAACTGTGACAAGGTAAAGCACAACAAAACACTACTGAAATATTCCAAATCTTGCATTTCAATGAAAAAAATTCAAAAAGAACTATGAAAATCAAGAGAAGGTAATTGTGACAAGGTAAAGAACTAAAAATCACTACTGAAATAATCCCACTCCTGCATTTCAAGGAAATAAATCCGAAATCAACTTTGAAAAATCAAGAGAAGTTAACTCTGACAAGGTAAACCACAACAAGACACTACTGAAGCATTCCAACTCTTGCATTTCACGAAAAAAATCCAAAATGAACTTTAAAAAATCATGAGAATGTAGCTGTGACAAGGTAACCAGGACAAGACACTACTGAAATATTCCAATTCTTGCATTTCACGAAAGAAATTCAAAATGAACTTTGAAAAATTAAGAGAATGTAACTGTGACAAGGTAAAGCACAACAAAACACTACTGAAATATTCCAACTCTTGCATTTCAATGAAAGAAATTCAAAATGAACTATGAAAATCAACAGAATGTAACTGTGACAATGTAAACCACAACAAAAAACTACTGATATGTCATTTAAAGACATAAATTCAAAATGAAATTAGATAAATAAATAGAATATAAATTTGACAAGGTAAAGCACAACAAGTCACTACTGAAATATTCCAACTCTTGCATTTCAACGAAAGAAATCCAAAATGAACTTTGAAAAATCATGAATATGTAGCTGTGACAAGGTAAATCACGACAAGACACTACTGAAATATTCCAATTCTTGCATTTCACGAAAGAAATTCAAAATGAACTTTGAAAAATTAAGAGAATGTAACAGTGACAAGGTAAAGCACAACAAAAAAACTACTGAAATATTCCAACTCTTGCATTTCAATGAAAGAAATTCAAAATAAACTTTGAAAATCAACAGAATGTAACTGTGACAAGGTAAAGCACAACAAAACACTACTGAAATATTCCAACTCTTGCATTTCAAGGAAAAAATCCAAAATGAACTGAAAAATCAAGAGAATGTAACTGTGACACGGTATACCACGACAAAACACTACCGAAGCATCTTTAAAAAATCATGAGAATGTAGCTGTGACAAGGTAAACCACGACAAGACACTACTGAAATAATCCAATTCTTGCATTTCACGAAAGAAATTCAAAATGAACTTTGAAAAATTAAGAGAATGTAACTGTGACAAGGTAAAGCACAACAAAACACTACTAAAATATTCCAACTCTTGCATTTCAATGAAAGAAATTCAAAATGAACTATGAAAATCAACAGAATGTAAGTGTGACAAGGTAAAGCATAACAAAACAATACTGAAATATTCCAACTCTTGCATTTCACGATAGAAATTCAAAATGAACTTCGAAAAATCAAGAGAATGTAACTGTGACAAGGTAAAGCACAACAAGTCACTACTGAAATATTCCAACTCTTGCATTTAAACGAAAGAAATCCGAAATGAACTTTGAAAAATCATGAGAATGTAGCTGTGACAAGGTAAACCACGACAAAACACTACTGAAATATTCCAACTCTTGCATTTCGCTAAAGAAATTCAAAATGAATTTTGAAAAATAAAGAGAATGTAACTGTGACAAGGTAAAGCACAACAAAACACTACTGAAATATTCCAACTCTTGCATTTCAATGAAAGAAATTCAAAATGAACTATGAAAATCAACAGAATGTAACTGTCACAAGGTAAAGCACAACAAAACACTACTGAAATATTCCAACTCTTGCATTTCAAGGTAAGAAATCCAAAATGAACTTTTTGAAAAATCAAGAGAATGTAACTGTGACAAGGTAAACCACGACAAAACACTACCGAAGCATTCCAACTCTTGCATTTCACGAAAGATATTCAAAATGAACAATTCCTATACGACCCATAGAATCCATTTTCGCTAGCAAGTCGGCTCACAGTACAGCAATTTGATATGCGTAGCCTACTGGCAGGAGCCAGTGGGGGCATCCTCGCTCGTAATTGCTAATCACCTTAACCCTTTTATCCATCGTCAAGTACATGCTCCAAAAATATTTTATTCAGAGATTTCACGTTAAAAAATTATCCAATCACTAATTACCCCTTTTTTTCAAAGGTCAATCAATGAATTCTGATTGTAAAAGCGTGTTTAATCATTATACCCAACCCCCAGGACAGCAATTTGATATGCGTAGCCTACTGACAGGAACCAGTGGGGAGATCCTTGCTCGTAATTGCTAATCACCTTAACCCTTTTATCCATCGTCAAGTACATGCTCCAAAAATATTTTATTCAGAGATTTCACGTTAAAAAATTATCCAATCACTAATTATCCCTTTTTTGCAAATGTCTATCAAACGTCAAGGAACGTAATCTCCCCGAACACGTCAAACTGTTTCCACAGACTTCAAAAATGGAACTGTGGATAACACATGGGGGATTGACAGCTTTCCCTAAAAAACTTTCCAAATAACCAGTCTGGTAATCATAGCATGGGAGTCGCTATACCCCCGAGCAAATTCCAAAGATTAACAGAAAAAAACCTGTCTGCTTTAAATTACATTATTACGACCAAACTCTCAAAACATGCTTGACCACATTACACACTGCCAAATAACCAGTCTGGTAATCATAGCATGGGAATTGCTATACCCCCGAGCAAATAACATGGGAATTGCTAGGGGCGCAAGCAAAGTATAAGTTAACATACTACTGGGGGGCCGTGAATACTTTCGGCGTCGCCCTAAAAAACGTTGGGTTACCTTGTTACCTTGACTGGTAACAGCTGGGACTGCCCAAGTTTGTGCACTTGTTTTTTGTTTGCAGCTCGATTTATTTCGTAAAAAGGAAGGGGGGAAATAAATATGCAGGCTATCACACCCAAAACAACGCCAACTTGATGCTAACTTACATAAAGAAACGTGGTGAAAATTACACTTTGTTTTAGTACACTTTCCAGTGAGGTAAAGACGACATAAGTGCAATAACAAGCATTTCTTTTGGTCGCACTTGTTATATAAAAATTTAAAACAAACTTTTGGACTTGTTTAATTTTGTTTTTTGAAGTTACGTGCAATAGATCCATGATTATAGGGGCACTTTGGACCTAATTTACAATTTACTTACTTAAAAAACTTCCAATTTTTTATAGCACTATTATCAGGAATACTTTTTTCCTGCAGCTTGCTTGGAGCACGATCATGTCCAAAATGATATTTATCACCTAATTTGCAAATACCTGCCAAAATTATATTAGCACATTTGCAATTATTTGCAGAGAAGTCCTTATTATTAGTCAGAATCACTTCAGTACTTTCAAAACAAATTCGGGCATCTCTGATTGAGTTCTCAAGGTCAGGATTATAATTAGGTTGAATAGAGGTGATATTGGGGCCAGGTACAATTTCTTAACTTAGGTTTATGTCACTCGTAGTGGCTAAAATAGATGAACTTAATCCTCTGCTTCCTTCATTAATATTCATTGAGCTTGGGGACAATGCACAGTTTTGATGATGAGAATCTAAGGTGTTATTTACCTCATTTGTGATGGAATAATTTGTAAGTTGACTTCTTGAATCATTTTCATAAATTGACAAAAAATCTCTAATTAGCATTAACACATTCGTTGGCTTTTCTTTTAAAATCAAAATTTCTGTAAAATCTGCTTGTGATGGGGGGGATGTCGTGACGCTGTCCGTTTGAACATATTTATTCATGCTGCATTCAGTGGTTTGGCATGATACATGCGTTGGGCCTTTGGGAAGAACTTCAAGAACGTGTCACTGGGGTGGGGCAAGTAAAATTGTAGGACCAACTGAACTAGCCTCCTGGGGCTTGTTTGATTTTTCTGTTGAAACAGAAAGCTGGCTGTGTGAAGGGTCAGGATAAGGAGTAGGACTGCTTAGGTCACTTAGGATACTAACATTTTTTTTTCTTTCAATTGGGGTACGACTACGAGGCGTTCGAGGGAAGCGAGAACGGGGTACAGAAAGACCCGGAGAAGAAGTAAGGTTTACCTTGAATTTAGTGGAGCAGTCAAGGCACAACCAGGAGTTACTCCAATTAGTAATGTCTATCCCGGCACACTTTTCGGCCCCTGCGTGGAACCAAGAGTCACAATTTGCACATTTGATTGAGTTAGAAGTAACTCGTAATCTGCATTCTGGACAGTATTGTTTTTGTTTTGCCATTTGGACAAAGGTCACAATCACAAATGTTTAGTTTCTACATCCCATAATTTACCCCCTCTTCTACCAAAAGAAAAAAAAATATTTCAAAACATAATTTTCTGAATTGAAATTTTGTAATTTGCATGTAAAATTGTAAATTTAATAACTTTTTTTTTAACCTCCACAGCCAGGTTTTTTTTAAAGCATTTCTTTAAAAAATAGAACATCATTGCACTTATATATAACGCATATACATTTTTATTGCATATTTAGAAATTATTATAGTCAATTGACTGGTTTTCATAATGGGCTAATAGATTTAAGTAACTAAGTTTAATCGAGTACGACAAGACATGATGATTCATAAATTCATGATGAATCATAACTAATTAAATTCAGCAAGACAGAGCTATAACAAAACTTTGAAGGCTTTTCATACCAAAGACATTCTGTTATCATTGGTAATTTATTGAATCATTTAAGAACCTTAGATTTGAATCCTGCAAATTAAGGTAACTACAGGTCAGAGTTCAGAGTTTATTTATTCATCAACAAATTTACGACAAATACTTTAACTTAGTCTCACCCGTAAGACTCTATGGCCAGGAAAAAACAGGGGAGAAACAAAACTAAAACAAACACATCAAAAAGACATTTTTAAAATAATGCCTTCACACCTTCACGAGAAACACACAAAATACATAATCCAGTTGCCGACCAAAACAATCCCAAAAATATTTAAGCTAAGCTGGGGAGTAGTACATAGTTCCACCGTCACAATTAAATAGTAAACCCAATCTTGAGACATCAACTCTAAGGAAATCAGGGAAAGCTTAATTATTAAAAAGAAATTCTCTAACATATTTATTGAAGATACTTAACGAATGACAGCTCCGTGCAAACTCTGGGAGACTGTACTATATCATGTTACAAACTATCAGAGGGTTGATGTCTGACCCTATTGATGGAGTAAGAGGTATCTGTATGTTTTGGAAGTACGAAAGCGAAAAGTCGATTGCTCAGAAATAAACACATGTTACTACATAGGAGTAGAAGTGACCCTAGTACTCGTGTCACGCACCCCTGCTGCCATCTACAATTTAGTTTATTACTGACATTACCACGTGGTTTATGGTTTTCTCAGTGAGAATGAAAAAACATGAATTTTCTCACTTGGAAAAACAGGAATTTTTTCACATTTATGTCTGTTTTCTTGGATGGTTATGTGTGTCGTTCAATTTATTTGATGTTTTTCTCGGATGTCAACATCAATTCATGTCTGTTTTATGGTTTTTGTCAGTGAGAATTTGAATAACATGAATTTTCTCACATTTATGTCTGTTTTTATGGTTTTTGTCAGAGAGAATGGAAAAACAGTATTTTTCTCACTTGAAGGATGAAAACAGGAATTTATGTTCCTGTTTTATGTCTGTTCGTTGTCAGTGAGAATGGACATGCTTGACGCGAATGCTATGAGATTGTTTGGATAGCCTGGCCTGAGAACTTGATTTACATAATCGCTAGGGTAAATTATTGATTCACGAAGGGGAAATTAAGAAACATTAAGGTTTCTTTAATCTTAGGACTGAGGGATTTATTGTTCTTTAGGTCAGAGAGAAAAATTAATATTCTATTTTTAAATAGGGCTTCATTGATCTTTAGTGTCAGGAATTATAATTGACATCACTTGTTATCTTGGAATTATGCGGGAGTCTAAAGTGATAGAAATTCTATTTTTAAATACGGCTTCACGGAGCTTTAAGTCGGAGAGATAAATTGATATTCTAACGAAACCCTAATAGTTTAGCTAGGAAAATTTATTAGATGAAGAGATTAACGTAGGAAAGGGTTTCATAGAAATTTGAAATGCGCTAGCGCAGAGATGCCAAACAAAAGGAACACGCTGAAATTACGTTTAGGGATTATTTGGGCGAAACCGTTTTATCCATTTTATGGAACTATTTCGGCGAAACAGATAGAGACATTTTAAAAGATGATTTTAGAAAGGGTTTTAGAAGAGGTTTTGAGGGTGAAACTCTGTGTTCGTTATAATACACAAGTTCCATTTGAACAGTGTTGTGAGGTCCTCTACCCCAACCCAAAGGGTTCCGATCCCCCACCACAACCCCGAAGGAATTCCCCGGTACTTAAAGGTCCCCCAAGCTCCCAAAGAGCCCCAGCCCCCCCAAACGCCCTCCTCAGACCCTCAAAGGCCCTCCTCTGGTCCCCAAAGGGCCCTTCCCCCCTTGGCCCCAAAGGAGCCCCTCCCCTCCCTCTTCCTCCCTATCCCCCCCTCCTCACCTCCCCCTCCCCTCCTCCCCCTTCCCTCCCCTCCCCTCCTCCTCCCCTCCTCCTCCTCCCCTCCTCCTCCTCCCTCCTCCTCCCCTCCCCTCCCCCACCCCCTTCCCTCCCCCATTTTTTATACTTTTTTTGTGCATTGAGACACAGAACGACCCCTCCCCCCGACCCCTCCCCCCTCAAAAGGTCTGATTTTTCAAAGTTCATTTTGAATTTCCTTCGTTGAAATGCAAAAGTTGGAATATTTCAGTAGTGTTTGGTTGTGGTTTAACTTGTCACAGTTACATTTTCCTGATTTTTCAATGTTCATTCTGAATTTCTTTCGTTGAAATGCAAGAGTTGGAATATTTCAGTAGTGTTTGGTGGTGGTTTACCATGTCAAAGTTACATTCTCTTGATTTTTCAAAGTTCATTTTGAATTTCCTTTGTTGAAATGCATGAGATGGAATATTTCAGTAGTGTTTGGTTTTGGTTTACCTTGTCACAGTTAAATTTTCTTGATTTTTCAAATTTCATTTTGAATTTCGTTCGTTGAAATGCAAGAGTTGGAATATTTCAGTAGTGTTTGGTTTACCTTGTCACTGTTACATTTTCTTGATTTTTCAAAGTTCATTTTGAATTTCTTTCATTGAAATGCAAGAGTTGGAATATTTTAGTAGTGTTTGGTTTACCTTGTCACTGTTACATTTTCTTTATTTTTCAAAGTTCATTTTGAATTTCCTTTGTTGAAACGCAAGAGTTGGAATATTTCAGTAGTTTTTGTTTGTGGTTTACCTTGTAAAATTTACATTTTATTTATTTTTAAATTTTCATTTTTAATTTCTTTCTTTTAAATGCAAGATTTTGAATATTTCAGTAGTTTTTTGTTGTGGTTTACCTTATCACAGTTACATTTTCTTGATTTTTTAAAAGTTATTTTTGAATTTATTTCTTTTAAAAGCAAGAGTGGGAATATTTCAGTATTGTTTGGTTGTGGTTTACCTTGTAAAAGTTACATTTATGATTTTTCAAAGATCATTTTGAATTTCTTTAGATGATATTCAAGAGTTGGAATATTTAAGTAGCGTTTGGTTGTGGTTTAAGGTGTCACAGTTACAGTTGCATTATCTTTCAAAGTTCATTTTCAATTTCTTTCATTAAAATGCAAGAGCTGGAATATTTCATTTGTATTTGGTTGTGCTTTATCTTGTCACATTTACATTTTCTTGTTTTTTCAAAGTTCATTCAGAATTTCTTTTGTTGAAATTCTAGAGTTGGAATATTTCAGTTGTTTTTTGGTGTGGTTTACCATGTCACCGTTAGATATTATTGTTGTTTAATTGTTCATTTTGAATTTCTTTTTTTGAAATACAAGAGTTGGAATATTTAACTAGTGTATGTTTGTGGTTTACCTTGTCACAGATACATTGTCTTGATTTTTAAAAGTTCAGTTTGTATTTCTTTCGTTAAAATTCTAGAGTTTGAATATTTCAGTAGTGTTTGGTATTGGTTTACCTTGTAACAGTTACATGTTATTGTATTTTAAAAGTTCTTTTCTAATGTCTATTTGTGAAATACAAGAATTGGAATATTTCAATAGTGTATGTTTGTGGTTTACATTGTCACAGCTACCTTTTCTTGATTTTTAAAAGTTTATTTTGAATTTATTTCGTTGAAATGCATGAGTTGGAATATTTTAGTAGTGTTTGGTTTACCTTGCCACAGTTACATTTTCTTGATTTTTCAAAGTTCATTTTGAATTTCTTTCGTTGAAATGTAAGAGTTGGAATATTTCAGTTGTGTTTGTTTGTTATTGCAAGTCTCACTGTTTGTTTGTAATTTTTTTTATTATTACTATGTGTATTTAGTTATCTGAAATGCAAGTGTTGGATTTTTTCATTAGTTCTTTGTTGTGGTTTACCATGTCACATTTTCATTTTCTTTATTTTTCCAAGTTTTTTCTTAAGTTATTTATTTGAAATTCAAGAGTTGGATCGTTTAAGTAGTTTTTGGTTATGTTTTAACATGTCACTTTTACATTTTCTTGATTTTTTAAAAGTTATTTTTGTATTTCTTTCTTTGAAATACAAGATTTGGAATATTTCAGTAGTGTTTGGATTTGGTTGACCTTGTCACAGTTACATTTTCTTGATTTTTTAAATTTTCATTTTTAATTTATTTCGGTTAAATAAAAGAGTTGGAATATTTCATTAGTGTTTGGTTGTGGTTTACCTTGTAACAGTTACATTTTCTTTATTTTTCAAACTTCATTTTGAATTTATTTATTTGAATTTAAGGAGAGGGAATATTGAAGTAGTGTTTTGTTATTGTTAAACTTGTAAAAGTTACATTTTCTTGATTGTTCAAATTTCATTTTGAATTTCTTTCTTTGAAATGCAAGAGTTGGAATTTTTCAGTAGTGTTTGGTTTTGGTTTACCTTGTCACTGTTACATTTTGTTGATTTTTCAAAGTTCATTTGAATTCCTTTCCTTGAAATGCAAGATTTGGAATATTTCAGCAGTGATTGGTTGTGAATTCACTTGTCACAGTTACAATTTCCTGATTGTTCAAGATTAATTTTTAATTTCTTTCGTTGAAATGCAAGAGTTAGAATATTTAAGTAGTGTTTGGTCGTGGTTTACCTTGTCACAGTTACATTTTATTTATTTTTAAAATTTCATTTTGAATTTAATTCGTTTAAATGGATGATTTGGAATATATCAGTATTGTTTGGTTGTTGTGTAACTTGTCACAGTTACATTTTATTGATTTTTAAACGTTCATTTAGAATTTATTTAGTTTAAATGCATGAGTTGTAATATTTGAGTTGTGTTTGTTTTTGGTTTATCTTGTCACTGTTACATTTTCATGCTGTTTTAAAGTTCATTTTGAATTTTTTTCGTTGAAATGCAAGTTGGAATATTTCAGTAGTGTTTGGTTGTGGTTTACCTTTTCACAGTTACATTTTTCTTGATTGTTCAAAGTTCATTTTGAATTTCTTTCGTTGAAATGCAAGAGTTTGAACATTTCTGTAATTTCTTTGATTGAGATTCAAGAATTGGAATAATTCAGTAGTGTTTGATTGAGGTTTACCATTTCACAGTTACAATTTTATGTTTTTTAAAAGTTAATTTTGAATTTATTTAGATGAAATGCAAGATTTTGACTGCTTCAGTAGTGTTTGGATGTTCTTTAACTTGTAACATGTACATTTTATTAGTTTTTAAAAGTTAATTTTTAATTTATGTAGTTTAAATGAAAGATCTGAAGTGTTTCAGAATTGTTTGATTATTGTTTTCCTTGTCACATTTTCATTTTGTTTTTTTTTTCATAGTACATTTTTATTATATTTAGTTGAAATGAAAGAGTTGGGATATTTCAGTAGTGTTTGTTTATGGTTTACCTTGTCACAGTTACATGTTCATGAATTTTCAAAGTTCATTTATAATTTATTCCTTTGAAATTTCAGAGTTGGAATATTTAGGTAGTTTTATCTTACGGTTTAACTTGTCACAGTGACATTTTATTGATTGTTAAAAGTTCATTTTGAGTTTATTTCATTGATCTGCAAAGGTTAGAATATTTCAGAAGGGATTTGGTTTGGTTTACCTTATCATATTTATATTTTGTTGATTGTTCAAATTTGATTTTGAATTTCTTTCTTTGAAATACTGGAGTTGGGAAATTTTAGTAGTGTTTGGATGTGGTTTACCGTGTCACAGTTACATGTTCTTGATTTTTAAAGGTTAATTTTGAATTTCTTTCTTTGAAATGCAAGAGTTGGAATATTTCAGTAGTGTTCGGTTGTGATTTACCTTGTCACAATTACATTTTCTTGATTTTTCAACTTTCATTTTGAATTTCTTTCGTTGAAATGCAAGAGTTGGAATATTTCAGTAGTGTTTGGTTGTGTTTTACCTTTTCACAGTTACATTTTTCTTGATTGTTAAATTTAAATTTGATTTTCTTTGTTTTAAATTAAAGAGTTTTAATATTTCAGTATTTTTTGTTTGTGGTTTACATTGTCACAGTTACATTTTCTTGTTTTTTAAAAGTTCATTTTGATTTTCTTTAGTTGAAATGCAAGAGTTGGAATATTTCTGAAGTGTTAGGTTGTGGTTTACCTTGTCACATTTAAATTTTCTTTATTTTTCATATTTAATAAAGAATATATATCGTAGAATTTCAATATTTTTAATATTTAAGAAGTGATTGCCCTTTTTTTAAATTTTAACAGTTACATTTTATTTATTGTTAAAAGTTCATTTTTAATTTCTTTCGTTGAAATGCAAGAGTTGGAATATTTCAGCAGGGTTTGGTTTTGGTTCAACTTGTCACAGTTACATTTTCATTATTGTTGTACGTTAATTTTGATTTTCTTTAGATGTAAAGAAATATTTGTACTATTTAATTATTTGTATTTATTGTTTTAAATATGAACATTTAAAAAATAATTTTTAATATATTAAAATTTTTAATTTATATAGATTTATAGCAATTTTTGTAATATTTCACAAGTGTTTTGGTTGTGGTTTACATTGTCACAGTTACATTTTCTTGATTTTTCAAAGTTCATTTTGAATTTCTTTCGTTGAAATGCAAGAGGTGGAACATTTCAGTAGTGTTTGGTCGTGGTTTAACTTGACACAGTTACATTTTCTTGATTTTTCAAAGTTAATTTTGAATTTCCTTCATTGAAATAGGTTTTGGTCGTGCTTTAACTTAACACAGTTAAATTTCTTGATTTTTGGGGATTCCCCACTGGTTCCTACACATTGCAAAAAAGTGAGCAGTACGAAAACTCCACGTTTTCAACCAGACTGGTTTTTTAGGGACCAATCAGGAGAGATATGCAAAGTCGACATAGCTTTATTTCATTTTTTTTAAGGTTCATTTAGACGAGGTTACGTGCGCGCACGTGTTTTTTAGGGACCAATCGGGAGAGATATGTAACTTCGACACAGCTTTATTTTATTTTTTTAAGGTTCATTTAGACGAGGTTACGGGCGCGCATGTAACCTCGACTAAATGAACCTTAAACAACTGAAATAAAGCTATGTCGACTTTGCATATCTCTTGATTGGTCTAAAAACCAGTCTGGTTGAAAACGTGGAGTTTTCGTACTGCTCACTTTTTTGCAATGTGTAGGAACCAGTGGGGAATCCCCAAAAATCAAGAAATTTAACTGTGTTAAGGTAAAGCACGACCAAAACCTATTTCAATGAAGGAAATTCAAAATGAACTTTGAAAAATCAAGAAAATGTAACTGTGTCAAGTTAAACCACGATCAAACACTACTGAACTATTCCAACTCTTGCATTTCAACGAAAGAAATTCAAAATGAACTTTGAAAAATCAAGAAAATGTAACTGTGACAATGTAAACCACAACCAAAACACTTGTGAAAAATACCACCTAGTGCAAGAATTCTAAATTTTATAAAAATTATATTATATAAAAAAATAAAATTTAACTGTGACAATTTAAAACACAAAAACACAATTCTGATATATTAAAAATAGAGCATTTCAACTAACGAAATTCAAAATTAACTTTGAAAAATCAAGAAAATGAAACTTTGAAAAGTTAAACCAAAAAAAAACAAAAATTAAATATTCAAACTCTTTCATTTCAACTAAAGAAATTCAGAATAAACTTTGAAAAATCATGAGAATGTAACTGTGACAAGGTAAACCATGACCAAACACTACTGAAATATTCCAACTCTTGCATTTCAAAGAAGGAACTTAAAAAAGAACTTTTAAAAATCAAGAAAATATAACTTTGACAAGTTAAACCGCAACCGCACACTACTGAAATATTCAAGCACTTGAATTTCAACGAAATAAATTTAAAATGAACGTTGATAAAACAAGGAAATATAAGTATGGCGAGGTAAATCATAGCAAAACACTACTGAAATATTAAAAATCTCGCATTTCATTGAATGAAATTCAAAATTAAATTTAACAAACAAGTAAACCCTAAATGTGAAATATTCAACCACAACCAAATACTACTGAAATATTCCACAGAAATATTCCAACTCTTGCATTTAAATAGATAAAATTCAAAAAAAATGTTGAAAAATCATGAAAAAGTACATGTGACAAGGTAAACCACAAACTAACACGACTTAAATATTCCAACTCTTTCCTTTCAAAAAAAGAAATTAAAAATTAACCTTGAAAAATCAAGAAAATATATCTGTGACACGGTAAACCACAACCAAACACTACTGAAATGTTCCGACTCAAGCATTTCAAAGAAATAAATTCAAAACGAACTTTGAAAAATCCAGAAAATGTAACTGTGACACGGTAAACCATACCCAAGCACTACTGAAATGTTCCAACTCTTTCATATAAATGAAATAAATACAAAATGAAATTTGAACAATCATGAAAATGTAACTGTGACAACGTAGACCATAACCAACACTACTGAAATATTACAACTCTTGAATTTCAACAGAAAATATTCAAAATGAAAATTGAAAATACATGAAAATTTAACTGTGAAAAGGTAAACCAAAACCAAACACTACTATAATATCACAACTCTTTCATTTCAACTAAAGAAATTCAAAATGAGATTTGAAAAAAACAATAAAATGATACTGTGACAAGTTAAAAACCATTAAAACAAAACAGAAATATACCAAAACTTGAATATAAACTAAAGAAATAAATAAATAAAAAAGAAATATAAATAAAATGAAACTTAGAAATGGTAAACAATATACAAACACTACTTAAACTTTCCAAATCTTTCATTTCATCGAAATAAATTCAAAATTAACTTTTAAAAATCATAAAATTGTAACTGTGAAATGGTAAACCTCAACTAAACACTACTGAATTATTCCAATTCTTGCATATCAATGAAAGAAATTACTGAAATATTCCAACTCTTGCATTACAAGGAAATAAATTCAAATTAAAATTTTACAATCAAGAAAAATGTAACTGTGAAAAGTTAAACCAAAACCAAGCACTACTGAAATATTCCAACTCTTACATTTCAACTAAAGAAATTAAAAATGAACGTTGAAAAATCAGGAAAATGTACGTGTGACAAGGTATACCAAAACCAAACACAATTGAAATATTGCAACTCTTACATCTCAATGAAATAAATTCAAAAAGAACTATGAACTATCATGAAAATATAAAACTGACAAGCTAAACCATAACCAAACACTACTGAAATATTACAGCTCTTGCATTTCAATTAAAGAAATAAAAGATGAACTTGAAAAATCAAGAAAATGTAACTCTTACAATGTACAACACAAACAAACACTACTAAGAAAGTACAGCTCTTTCATTTCAACGAAAGAAATTCAAAAAGAAATTTCAAAAAATCAAGAAAATTTTACTGTGACAATGTCAACCAAATTAAAAAACAAATTAAAAATAACAGCTCTTGCATTTAAAGAAATAAATACAAAATTAAATTTTGAAAAATAAAGAAAATGTAACAGTGACATGGTAAACCATAACCAAAAACAACTGAAACGTTCAAACTCTTGCATTTCAACGAAAGAAATTGAAAATGAAATTGTAAAAAAAAAGAAAATGTAACTGTGACATGGTAAACCAAAACCAAACACTACTGAAATGTTACAACTCTTACATGTCAACGAACGGAATTAATGATTAAATTTTAAAAAACAATAAAATGTAAATGTTATAATGTACACCACTGCCAAACACTACTACAATAGTCAAACTCTTTCATTACAAATAAATAAATTAAATATAAACTTAGAAAAATAAAGAAAATTTAACTGTGGCTAGGTAAACCTAAAACTACAAAAATAGTCCAACTCTTTCAATTCAAATACATAAATTCATAATTAAACATTAAAAATTAAGAAAATGTAACTGTGTCAAGGTAAATCACAACCAAACACTACTGAAATATTCAAGGTCGTTAATTTCAAATAAATACTTTAAAAATAACCCTTGAAAAATCTATACAATGTAGCTGTGACAATTTAAACCAAAAACATACACTATTTAAATATTCCAACTCTATTATAAAAACGAATTACAAAAACAACTAAAATATAAAATACAATAAAATGTATCTGTCACATGCTAAACCACAACCAAACACTATTGAAAGATTCCAACTCTTGCATTATAACGAAAGAAATTCAGAATGAAATTTGAAAAATCAAGAAAATGTAACTGTGACAAGGTAAACCACAACCAAACACTACTGAAATATTCCAACTCTTGCATTTCAATGAAAGAAATTCAAAATGAACTTTGAAAAATCAAGAAAATGTAACTGTGACA